>NW_026925212.1:0-2563 GCF_032062105.1 Saccostrea cuccullata
GAAAAAAAATTTTTTAAAAAAAAATCATTTTTTTAAAAATTTTTTTTTTTAAATTTTAAAATTAATTTAATTTTTTAAAATTTTTAAAAAAATTTTTTAAAAAAAATTTAAATTCTTTGTTAAATAAAAAATTTTTTTTAAAAAAAAAAAGTTTATTCCCCAAAAAGAAAAGTTTTTTAAATTTTGGGAAAATTTGGGTAAAAAATTTTTGGGTTTTTTGGGGAAAAAAAATTTTTAAAAAAATTTTTAAAATTTAAAAATTTTAAACTTGGGGGGTTTTTTAGTTTACCCAAAAAAAAAATTTTTAAAATTTTTAAAATTTTTTTTGAATTTTTAAAATTTGGGTTTTTTTTAAATTTCTTGTTTAAAAAAACAAAAAACAATTTTTTAAAAAATTTTTTCAAAAAAAAATAAAAAATTTTTTTTGAATTTTTAAGATGGAAAAGGGTTTTCCCAATTTTGGGGAAAATTTTTTTTGGCAAAAGGGGAAAAAGATTTTTTAAAAAAAATTTTTTAAAAAATTTTTAAAAATAAAGGGTTTTTCCTTTCTTTCCCAAAAATTTAATTTAAAATTTACCCTTTTTTTTAAACCCCGAAATTAATTTAAAAGAAAATTTTTTTTTTAAAATTTTAAAAAAAAAATTTTTTTTTTTTCCCCAATTTAAAATTTTCTTTAAAAATTTTATTTAAAAATTTTTTTTAAAAAAGGGGGTTGGTTTAAAATTTTTTTAAAAAAAAACCCTTTTTCTTTTCCAAAATTAAATAAAAAATTTTAAAAAAAATTTTTTTTAAAAAAAAAAAGGGGGTTTTTTTTTTTAAATTTAACACCCCAAAGGTTTTTTTAAAAAAAATTTCCCAATGATTCCTTAAAGGGGGGGGGCCCCAAAATGGCAAATTTTTTTTTCCAAAAAATTTTTTAAATTTTTTAAAATTTTTTTCCCCTAGGAATTTTTTAATTTTTTGGGGGGTTTTTTTTTTAAAAAATAAACATTTTTTTTTTCCCCAAAAAAAAAATTTTTTAAGACAAAAAAATTGGGTTTTTTTTAAAATTAAAAAAAAAAAGGGTTTAAAATTTTTTTAAAATTTAAAAAAAACGTGTTTTTTTAAAAAAATTTTTTTTGGGTTTTAAAAATAATTCCCCAAAAAATTCAAAAAAAACAAAAAATTTTTGAAATTTTTGGGCCTTTTTTTTCAACCGCACTTTTTGATTGGGATTTGGGTTTTTTGGGAAAAATTTTTTTTTTGGGGGTTTCCCCATTTTTTTTAAAAAATTAAATTTTTAGATTTTTGTTTAAAAAAATTTTTGGGGGGTTTTAAAAAATGGTTTAGAAAAAAAAAGGGAAAAAAAACCTTTTCCCCGGTTTTAAATTTTAAAAAAACTACTTTTTAAAATTTTATTAAATGGGTTTTTTTTGGATTATTTTTAAAACCCTTTTTTTTAAAATTTTTTTTGAAAAGGTAAAATTTTTTTTTTTTTTTTCATTTTAAAAAATAAAAGGAATTTTTAAAAAAAAAAAAAAAAGGGGGGTTTATTTTAAAAAAATTCCCCCCCCTTTTTTTTTTAAAAAAATTTTTTAAAAAATTAAAAATTTTTTTAAAATAAAATTTTTTTCAAAATTTTTTGAATTAGTTTTAAAAATTTTTTAAAAAACCTTTAAAATTTTTAAAAAAAAAAAAACCCCCTTATTAATTTTTTAAATTCCCCCTTTTTTTCCCCTCCCAAAATTTTAAATTTCAACTTTTTAAAACCCTAAAATTTTTTTTAATTTTCTAAAAAAAAAAAAAAAGGGTTTTTTAAAATTTTAAATTAAAAAATTTTTTTCCCATACCTTTTGAAAAAAAAGACTTTAAAAAAATTTTTTTATAAACAAAAATTTTTTAAAAAAAAAAAGGGTTTTATAAAGGTCAACCAAAAAAAAAATGGGTTTTTTTTTTTTTCCTTTAAGCCAAAAATTTTAAAAAATTTTTTTTGGGCAGTTTTAAAATTATTTTTTTCCCCCCCCTTTTTAAATTTAAAAAAAAAAATAAAAAAATTTCCTCCCAAATTTTTAAAATTTATTTTTTTTTTGGGTTTTTTTGGGAAAAAACAGGGGAAAAAAATAAAAATTTTTTTAAAAAATTCTTGTTTTTAAAAACTTTCTAAAAAAAAAAAAAAAAACAAAAAGGAAATAAATTTTTTTGGGGGGGGAAAAAAAAAAAAAAAATTTTGGGAAAAATTTTTGGGGAAAATTTTTTAACCAAAATTTTAAAAAAACAATTTTTTTCTAAAAAAATTTTAAAAAAAAATTTAAACCCTTTCCCCAAAAAAAATTTTAAAGGGAAAATTTTTTTTTCCCCGGGGGGTTTTGGGTTAAAAATTTTTTTAAAGGTTTTTTGGGAAAAAGGAAAATTTTTTGTTTTTAAAGGGATTTTTAAATTCCCCTTAAAAAGAAAAATTCAATTTAAAAAAAAAATTTTAAAAAAATTTTAAAAAATTTTTTTTAAAAATTTTTTTAAAAAAAAATTTTTTTTAATCCAAAGTTTTTTTTAAAATTTTTTTTTTGCATTCAAAAATTTTTCATTT
>NW_026925213.1:0-25226 GCF_032062105.1 Saccostrea cuccullata
AAACTTATTAACTTGAAAAATAAAGAGCGTATAGTATTTTCCCTACACATCTCTGGAAACAATCCAATTCATGCCTCAACCCTAACATAATTTCTTTCAGACACTGTTCACCCTTCTATAAACATGAAATTTGACAAAATTGCAATATGATTGACAATTCATAAAGACCACAAAGGACGTATATTAGATGTCTTATTGTGATTTAATCTGATAACATTGTAAATTTACTAATGTTTTTTTTTCTAGTAAAGATGGCAGAACTTTGTTATTTGGAAAAGTCAGAAATGCACAGGGTATCTTTTAATATATAAAAGATGCATATTTTCCCAATTTTTAATCTAGGTGTAAGGTAAACACTATATGGAAAAAAATACATTTTCTTGTATACATACTATTCAGCTTTGGTGGACTTAATAGTTAATGACGTGTTAAAATACAACTAAGCCCATTATTACCATACTTACTGTCGCATCTATCTCCTGACCAGTTTGGTTAACACCTTCCAATACAAACTCCAATTTGAAGGCATTCAATTTTTGCACAATTTCTACTACATGGCGCTTCACAGGATGAACCATAAACCCCCCTGTAGCAGCCATTACTACAATGTCCATTTATTTTTCTACATTCCTGATTAAGGCAAGTGTTACTACATATTATCTCGCACTTTTCTCCTCTAAAATCCTTTACTGCAGGTCCCACAATAACCGTTTGATTTGTCGGATGTATCACTGCTGCAGTTACCACAAGGTAGTTCACAAAAAATTCCATAATACCCCGGTACACAACCCACTCTACAATATCCACTGTCTATAGCACATGCTAGTTTATAGCATTTTATATACCAAGGACATTCGTATTCACATCTATGTCCATAATATCCGTCTTTGCATGAGGTGCACAGACCGTTAGTTCTATTGCAGACTCTTGTGGAACAACAAGATGGACATTCATGTAGACATTGATCTCCCGAGTATACTTCAATACACCCACGGGTGCACATTCCATTCCCATCGAATTCCATGTCTATACAGTTAGGACTGCATGGGACCATGGCTGAAAAACATACAATTTACAATTTACAATACGTAGTTTTTTTTATAATTCTAGGTGGACTTTTACGAGATGTACTGATTTCTGCAGTTGACGGTTTACCTGAACATGAAAACTTGTATCACGAAAGGAAGTGCATATTTGATAAAACATTAAAATAATCCTTTTAATTCGGATAACTTATATGTGCTATGAAAGAAACCGTTATTTTCGTTGAATTAAATGTTAGATATTCATATCGTAAAAGAGCTATCGTATAATAATTGTCCTAATGTGAAAGTCAGTCTTAACTGTGTTAGTCAGTGCTCCTCGCAGAAGTCCATTAGTAGCAGTGAAAGACTTACAACTTTGCAAAAGATACTTAAAAGTCCCAAATGCACTAATTGTTAAGGAGAATCAGGATTTTTTTTACCTAAACCATTTTTGTGTGTTATTGTGAAATGTAAACGACAGAAAATATTCAACAAATTCATTTGTTATATTTTAGTCATTTGGGAAGAGCCTTTTTCCTGTAAGATAATATAAATATAACACTGCGACATTTAAGTCCGGACACGACAAAGTCCGGACTTTTAGGTACCCTTTCGAAAAGACCTACATTAGATTTTTTTCTATATTTTGGTGGGATTTTTTATTCTGACCTCATCATGTCAATCTCAACTTCCACATTGTAGTAGTTTTCTCATAAACCTCTGTCAAAACCTAAAATCCCATGGGAGAATGGCGGGATTTTTCATCCCACCAAAAATCCCACCAAAATCCCATGGGAGAAAAAAATCTTTGAGGGATTTTTTCTCCCATGGGATTTTTTCTCCCATAATAGGCGACATAGGATTTAAAATCCCATATTTGCCCTTCTTAGGATTAAAAATCCTGCAAAGTACATAATACTGGGTATTTTTAATCCCATGGGATAAATAAATAAGCAGATATGGGAATAATGGGATAAGAATGCAATGTCTGAATATACTTTATGAAGCATTTTATCTTCAATTATATACAAATTCAAATTATTTTTTATGTCGCAGATCTAGAGGCATAACAATGGAAAATTGACTGTTATATATCCATTGTTAAACTGCTTTTGTAGAGCCATTTTAATTAAATTGAGGGTCATAAACAAATACTATTGCCAGAGAAAACTCAACCAAATGACTTGCCAAGAGAAGAGGAGTGTCTGAGATACTGATTTTTATTTGTTAAGAAAAAGTACAATCAACCGAAAGGGGACTTAAATTTGTGCTAGTGACACTGTTTTATCTTTGTTTGCATACAATACTGAAATCTCCTGATTCTGCTGAGTAATGACCAGTTTCCAAAACTGCTTCCTGATGGAAAAAAAACTGCATAAGTGGGAATCTTCTGTAAACACTTGGATGGACAGCAATTCTTCTTTTTAAAAAACTATAATAAAAAAATCCTTTGATCCACCACAAATATTTTAAAATAAAAAAATTACTCCTCAAGGATCCACCACTAATGTAAGTTAAGACCATGATCACACATGGCATATAAGCTTAATGTTGAAATCAGTTAGCCATAATCATTTATATCCTTCGATCCACAACAAATATTTAAAAAAAAAAAATAAAATTAATATCCACTCCCCATGGATCCACCACTTATCAGTTTAGATCTTGATCATACATGACATATAATCTTAATGTTTGAAATCAATTAGCTATAAGCCTATTATCATTAATATCCTTTTACCCATCACAAATACATGTATTTAAAATTAACATGATTAATATCCACTCCCCTTGGATCAACCACAACTACTATATAACATAAATATCCACTCCCCCTTGGACCCATCACTTTAAAATTAAGATCATGATCAAACATGACATATAAGCTAAATGTCTGATATAAATTAACCACAATCATTGATCATTAATATTCTTTGATCCTGCACCCACCACAAATATTTAAAAAAGATTAATATCCACCGCCTTGGATCCACCACTTATAAGTTTAAATTTTGATCACACATGATATGTAAGTTAAATGTTTAAAATCAATTAACCCTAAACATCACATGATCATTATAGATTCCTTTGACACATTACAAAATTTAATATTTAAAAATATATCTATCCACCCCCTTGGATCCACCTCAACTATCAAAACAATTACTGGTGAAATATACATGCCTTTAATCCATCACTTATCACACAAAGAAAGGTTACTTAAATATTTAAAAATAAATGTGCAATAATTATTAGTATATATGCCATGATGATCTACAATAAGCATGATAAGTAATTAAAAATTCAATATCAACTCCCCTTGGATCCACCACTCATAACTTTGGACCATGATATCACATGACTTATAAGCAAACTGTTTTAAATCAATTAGCCATAATCAAAAAGATAAAGCCTCTTAATTAGATCAACCTACAAATAACTCATTTTGATTTGTCTGGGGTAAATGTGAAATTCAAAACCATGCAATAAACAAAGGAAAATATTGGAACCCATTCCCTTTAGATCCACCATCCTGTCTTTTGGATATTGATCACCAATCTGATTTATTCTCTTTATCTTTTAATCATTATGTTGGGTATCTTCATCATCTTTATGAATGAATATATAAGAATGAAATTTAATTACATCTCGTATGTTTCTCTTTATTAACCTAACTGAAATAACCACCTACCGGCAAAAAAAAAAAAAAAAAAAAGGTACATGTAATGAACATGATGAAATAAGACATTTTTATCAATGCATTCAAAGCTTAATACTACGGTGCTTTATTTACCACTAGTTAGTTTTTGAAATGTATCCCTATCACCATGATCACATCCACCAGCTTGACTATTAAAACTACATTGGATAACAAATCAATTAAGTTTTTACATACATTATGTTCACTATAATTAATGTTAGAATTTATATGTTGGAAGTGAACAATAATTCTTTATGTTTCTAATTTAGTGTTACTAGGGGTTTTGAAAAAATATCAAATTGTGAAAATGTTTGCATTATTCAAAGAAATATACAAAAACAAGATGTGTTTGTGAAACACTGTGCCCCCACAGCAACAAAGTTTGAAAAAGCTATTCTTAGCATAAAGGTTACAGTCAAGGTCACAGGGTCATTGACCTCAGTGTCGTTTGAAAGCACTTAACTAGTGAAGTAGGCATACCAAATATCAAGTCTCTATCTCCTATTGTTTAAAAGTTATACCGAAAGTTCGAAAAATCTAATTTTAGCATATGAGGTCACAGTCAGGGTCAAAAGGTCATTGTCCTTGGTGTCAGTTGAAAGTGCTTAATTAGTGGAGTCTATGCATTTTATATAAGAAGTCTCTATCTTGATCTGTTCAAAAGTTACGGCGAAAGTTAAAGTTGATAACAAATAGAACAAGCATTCTGAGAGTATTGCATAAGCAATACATGTCCCCTACCGGGTTCCCATTTTTCTTCTGGATGTCATTTCATAATATGCAAAAGTCATGTCCAAGGTAAAACTGAAAGATTTTCAAGTTGTAAATGCCTTAAAACTAATAAAATAATCCACATTAAGACGAAAATTAAACTCATTTCTCCACCGTCCTTTCCTCGCTTCATATTTTGTCGACATTCGGAAGTTAGCGCAGTTCGAATCCGATCTCAATTAAGCGATTATGAAAAAATATTCAAAATGCCCTAATTCTGTCAAAAATCAATGAAGCAAAGCAAAATTCAAACTTGATCTGTAACTCATTAAGATACACTCACATACCAAAATTCAGCTCAATATTTGCAAGCGTTTAGAAAAAAAGTGTGGAAAACCAAGTGGGACAGACTGACGGGGACAGACAGCTAGACAGACGGACGGACGGACGCAGAGGAAACCTATAGTCCCCCCCCCAGTTTCACCGGTAGGGGACTAATAAAAGTAGGTCAAACTCCAAGGTCAAGGTCAAGAGGTCAAATTTGGTGGTACCCAAAGAAAGGTTATGTCACAAGTAACACACCTATAAATTATGAAAGCCATAGCCCCTACCACTCAATAGTTATGGGCTAGGTTAAAGTTAAAACAGACAGACAGACAGACAGGCAGGACATAAACAATATACCCCAGATCTTTCGATCCGGGGGCATAATTACAGAACATAATTTCCAGATTTCTTTTTCATCAAACATAGTTTTAGAAGAGGTGTACAAATCCATATAAAGACATTCAAAGTATTGTACCCAGGTCCTTCATTAAGTGAAACTCTGAAACTCCAGGGAAGATTCTTATAAAGTTCAAACTACCGGTATGTTGCGTATGACCTTTAGAGAACTGAATTTTCATTCTGCATAATGCAGTCAGGCGATATTGATCGATATTGCTTTTGCATTGAAATAGATCTAAATGTATGTCAAACTTTATATATTTTTTATTATGTCAGCTACTTAAACTTCCTAAATATAAATTATTGTTAATTATTTAAAAGAAGACCTAAATTTTTATAAAAAGCATCTACCGGGTATATGCAACATCATGTCAAGGTCAGTCAATCCCTTTTAGTGTATGGTTCTATTGATTTTCGTCATCCTTTTTATCAAATGCAAGATTTCATGATAATTAATAATTGAATCTTATCAGATGTCATCTGTAAGTTTGTTGGTCTGCTCATCTGTCACAAAAACTTAAAACCTTGGTCATAACTTTTGAATGAGATGAGATAGGGCTTTCGACATGTTCAGATTATACATGCATTCCCTGTGGTAATTCCTTTCATAATGAACTAGTACATGTAACTATGTTTTTAACTAATAATGATTTTTGACCATGGTACCTTGACCTTGAAGTATGACCTACTTTTCAAAAATCCTTTTGACTTTTGATTTAGAAGGGATAGGGTTTCACATTTTACATGTGCATTATCTGTGACATGATATTTCTGTGCATGCTATATCTGACCCTTAATATTTACCTTCATGTTTGACCTAATTCAAAAAAGTGGTGCTACATTACATTTTAATGACATATGTGATAGGTCTTTCATATTTCACAAAATATGTCGTATATGCTATCATCATGATCATGGCTTTTAGAACAACATTTCACCAAATATGAATAATTCACATGATACAGAAAAAAAAAATTATGATTCCATAAGGTACTTCCATAAATATCATATGATTGGTTCTTTGATTTTGACGTGATAATTTTTGGTTCACATTTTTTTTTAAAAGAAAAATAGAGATTTTACATCTATACCACTGCAGCAGTTGATCAGATCCACCCTTGTGAGTACCCATAAAAGAACATAAATCCCCCTCCCCCATTTGGGGCTTCATTTTTGAATTTATTCCCAATGTCAGACCGAACTTTTATTAGTATCCATAAAAATACACTGAACTTGAACTTGATTAACCTTAGACAGGCACAATGTGACATTAAAATCTAACTGATATGTGACATCCTAGCAGACAAAGTTGCAACTTGTGGGAAAAAGCTATCCATGCCAAAACATATTCCTCCTCCCTTGGGTAAGACAAAAAACTAATAAACGTTACTTACATCACTCCAGTCTCGTACACATATTCATTTCTTCAGACACTGACAGCAGAATTCCAATGGAAATTTTGGGGATGATGTTAATGGAGTAATTCACACACGCTAAATCAATCAAACTGATTTAAAAACCTGCGTGAATTAAACCTTGTTAAAATAAAGTTTAGTTAACTTCTTACTTCCATCATCATGACGGTGGTCTTCTTACAAAGCGCTCATTTGATTTTGACCAAGTGTGGACTAAAAGGCCGAATTGACTTTGACCTAGTGTTCACTAAAAGGCCGAAAAGATGATAACCCAACTGCAGTAGATTTATTATTTTTTCTAATTGGAATTTTCAAATCTACTTATATCAACTGTATATTAACTGCTCAATCTGGTCTTGTTCTAATTAATTTTTTTCTCATAATTAATTTACTGTTACAAGCATATGTAAGATACCAACATTACTCAGTTTTCTATTAAAAATATTCATTGAAATACAGCTAAACCCCCCTCCTCTACCAAGTTAATACTACGGTAAAGTAATATAAAGAAAATGCAGTATTTATACCCCAAAATGGTACAGTAAGAAGTCGGCATAAGAAAAAGTTGCCCCCCCCCTCAAAATAGCATTTCCGAATATAGAAACTTGCGTATTTGGGCAATGTTTTTTTTTTTTTGTGCTTATCAACTTCTCCAGGCCAAATAATTAAAAATAAAACAATACAAAAAACAAAACAAAACAATCGTCTGGCTCCCCTTTTAAAAACGATGCCACGTGCCTGAATCATCAGTTGATTTATTTTTCATTTCCATGATTTTTTTTTTTAATTGAAAGAATTAACTATCAATTAATAAAAGTTTTGTGTTGTGCCAGATGGTATAACAACATGCTATATTGCTATACAATAAAATAAATTTTATACATGATTTTAATATTATTTTTATTCCACATTGCAAATGCATGGACATCGCGTACTAGGTGTGATAGAGGAGGCACATTATTCAATCATTGTTTATTAACCTCGGTGCACAGAGCATGGTCGAACCACTCTATACACAGAGGATTGAAAATCTATTGTAAGATTCACCCTCAGGGCTGTATTCCGAGGGGTACACATACACGCACATGTGTATATTACAGGATTCGGATCCACACCTACATACTGACACCTGCCATTTCTTATTTATTGCATAACAATAGGCGTCTAGTCCTGTCTTCGAGCACTGTCTAGATGTACAAGTTTCAAAATGTTAATTTCAGATTTTAAAATTATATATGGTTCATCATTTCTACCTCATCTGAGGAAGTATATAAAAGATTGCAAGCGTGTTTAATTTTTAAAAAGAATTTATTAACAATTAATATGTTAATTTTTTTTTTCATTTAAAGTTTTAAAATGTTCTTATTAAGATCTGCTTTTGAAGGAATATAATGATTTATTAAACATCTTTTTTTCCTTATAGGTTTTTGAACTCTGAACATATTTTATTTCAAATGTCAGTTTGTTCAGCATTAAAAAATGTCAGTTTGTTCAGAAGTAAAAAAGAATAAGTGATGGTAGTGGAAAATCTACATCTGGAGCGTGTAGATATTTTTTTCTCGGGAGTTAGCAAAAGAAGGATGAAAAGGTTTAACTCCAAACTCTATAGTTGCTGTAATATTAATCAAACATAATTTGAGATTATGAAAATAAATAAAACCAATAATTTTGATAAAATTTCCGTGAATTCCAACTCAGATGAAAAATAACACAAAAAAATTCACGTTCAGTTTAAGAAAACAGAAAAGGCTTTCAGAGGCCTGATTATTATAACCCCCGCTTGAAAAGCGGGAGGGTATATAGTAATCGTTAATTCCGTCCGTCCGTCCGTCCGTCTGTACGTCCGTCCGTCCGTCCGTCTGTTACGCTTTGGGGTACCCATCTCTTATCCGCAACTCCTCTCATACCACTGAATGAAATTTAATGAAACTTTCACAGAATCTTTATTACACATTGCCATTGTGCACCTCCTATTTTACTTTTTGATCCGACACATATTTTGGGTTTCCCGGCCACAGGAAAACATGGACTTTTTCACCAGTTATAACCATATGGGAGGCGGGGGGTATCATTTAGTGAGCTCATTGCTCACAGTACCTCTAGTTTCAGTATGCATTTTACTTGATCTATTCGATCGAAACTTTCCCTCAAGTGTTGATATACAACTAAATCACAGAATAATTTTTTTTAAAAATATGTACATGTGTATGTGGTCTTTCTAGAACGATTAAAAAATAACAACGATGTCATCTTTTCATATAAAGTGTTTAATTGCTTTCTCCCGACCGACTGACAATTTTCATTAAAATGACCCAAATCAAAACTTTTTAAAATTCCCGGTCGTGTGCGATGTTTTCTCTCTCTCATACCGCTGATGCAATAATTTTATACTGTGTCAAGAGAGAGAAAAAGAGAGAGAGGAAGCCATTGATAGTCTGACCACTGAATGCTTACATGCAAAGCAGTACCCGATTGATTTAATTGCAGGAGTGTTGAATCTTGAAAAGCAGTCTTAATTAAAATCCCTTTTATTAGTGTTGTTATGAAAGAGATGATTTTGCAGATGGGTTTTCAATTAATTAATTCTAAAAAATCTTTTTAACTTTGTACAAGAGCAATCAACCTGGTGAATTTCACACCTTAAATTTTACACCTTTGTAAATATATTGAAATTTTGCCCGAAGGAAGGTTCTCACACCTTTCAGAGTTTAAGTCTATACGATGATATACACATATATTCAAGAATTCATCTCCACACTGCATGACTGATCATTACACGTGCCGTTTCCTGTTTATTTAATCCAATTGTGTATGTAGATACCCTGGTAGCTTGTTTCAGAGTAACTACTTTCAAAATTATTTTCAAAAGTTTTCCAAGTAAAGAGCACATTTCAAAGTGTTGATTGATGAACATTCATAAAATATTAATTATCATTATTAATAGATACTATTTTTTGAAATTTTATTTATTGATAATTATATTGACAAGTGTAATTACCAATGAAAACAGTCATGAAAATTATATCTTTTAAGTGAAAAATTCAACATATTTGGATGTGAGCAGAGACCTAGTAATATCTGGTATTTATGTCTCTGATATAAGACTCATTCAAAAATCTGTTGCAACTTATTTCAATAACCATGATAACTAAGAATTCATACATGTATAATATATTTTTCAATATCTTCTTATATTTGGAGAATCCATCATTAGATTATACCCAGTCAATGGTGTATTCTCTTAAATGGTAATAATTTTTCCTTCTCTCAATGAAATTTGGCAAGTATGGTTTTATATTTCTTACAATGGTATAAACTCTCTAAATCTTACATGATAAATTGTAAAAGATCTGAAATTTAAATAGGGAGAATTTATCACAAGGCTATATGCAGTCATGCAGTCATACCGGTGTGTTCAGTTCCCTTAAATGGCCAAAACTTTTTCCTTTTTCACTGAAATTTGGTAAGTATAGTTTTATATTTCTTAAAATGGCATAAACTTTATAAATCTTACATGATAAATTGTAAGAGATCTGAAATTTACATAGGGATCCAGAATCCATCACCAGGCTATATTCAGTAAGTCATACCGGGGTGTGTTCTCTTAAATGGTAATAACTTTTTCATTTTTCAATGAAATTTGGCAAGTTTGGTTTTAGTTTTCTTACAATGGCATAAGTTTTGTAAATCCTGCATGATAAGCGGTAAGAGAACTGAAATTTTCATAGGGAGAATCCATCACAAGGCTATATGCAGTCAGTCAGTCGTACCGGTGTGTTCAGTTCCCTTAAATGGTCAACACTTTTTCATTTTTCAATGAAATTTGGCAAGTTTGGTTTTATTTTTCTTACAATGGCATAAATTTTGTAAATCTTGCATGATAAGCGGTAAAAGAACTGAAATTTACCTAGGGAGAATCCATCACCAGGTTATATTCAGTCAGGCGTAACATACTCTGGTGTGTTCTCTTAAATGGTCATAACTTTTTTCTCTTTCACTGAAATTTGGCAAGTATGGTTTTATTTTTCTAACAGTGGCAAGAACTTTGTAAATCTTACATGATCAATTGTAAGAGAACTGAAATTTACATAGGGAGAATCAATCACCAGGCTATAATAATGCAGTCAGTCATACAGGTGTGTTTAGAGTTTCCTTAAATGGTCAAAACTTTTTCCTTTTTCACTGAAATTTCGCAAGTATAATTAGTTTTATATTTCTTGCAATGGCATAAACTATGTAAATCTTACATTATAATTGTAAAAGATCTGAAATTTACATAGGGAGAATCCATAACAAAGCTATATGCAGTCAGTCGTACCGGTGTGTTCAGTTCTCTTATATGGTCATAACTTTTTCATTTTTGAATGAAATTTGGCAAGTATGGGATTTTTTTTTCTTAGAAAAGCATGAACTTTCGAAATCTGAAATTATAATTTGAAAAAATATTAAAGGGCTAAAATTTTCTTGGGGAGAATGCATAATTATGTTATGCTCGAAGAGTCATAATGGTGAGATCCTCATAAAGGCAGTTTATACATGTAGTATATGATATAATAAATTTTTTTTAAAGGATAGGGATGTTAAATCAAACATTAAAAAATATATAATTCAATACCTTGGTACTTGAGAAGCCTTATTCTAAGTTGTTTTAAAATCCCTATCACAGGTATAATTAGTTATAATGACACCTTAGGGTATTTCACTGTGTATCCATTCCTGCAGGTAGAGTGCTAGCTCCAAGGCAATCACACCTGTACAAAATTAGCCTCTCCCTCACCTGGAATAAAATACCACCCGGTAAAAATTCTCTGCCTTTAAATGACCATTTCTTTTTCTTCTTTTTTTCTCAATCATATTAAGCCAATTTGGAAATTTATTTTTGTTGTTGTTTAAAATGTTGTTGAAATATTTAAGATAACTTTCTTATCTGCATTATATCTAGTTACATTTATATCCACATATATTACTTGCACTTACAAAAAGAAGACTAATGTTAAAATGTAAAATTTTACATACATGTATGTATCTTGTTACAGTGATGTTTATTAATCAAATTTAGTTGTCTAAAATGATATAATATATTACCTTTACAATATTAAAATATGTAGGAGTTGATGCCTCAGATTTAATTACACCGGGAAAACAAAGACAATCTGCGCATAATGGTATAAGAAAAATCAGAGGCATAAAGAAAAACCTTTGTAAAGGAGTTGACTCCTCAATTTTTTTAAAACCTTAAGTACGACTTGGTTTGTGTACGAGTTGACTGTAAATCATCTGAGATCTCAACTGCGCTTGGCAATCGTAGTAAAATAATACATCATTTGATGAATTGTCGCAACAGAGATGCAAGAACTCGGAAAGAAGAATTTGGTGATTTGATCAGATTTTAGTCAATAATTGATTTAAAGACTAAATTTTCAGGATTAATTCACGTACATTTAAATCAATTTAGTCTCATTCATATTCATTTCTTTGAGATATTGGTTTAACATGCTTGAATTAGTTCATTATCATCTCAACACAAAGTGAAGCAACTAGCAAGTGAGTATATAAATCAGTAAATGGTCAAAGTTATATCAACTGGTACAGATAGTATAGCTGTATATGAGCCTTGGGTAAATTCACCTTTCAACAGACACTAAACAGGTGTAAATAAAAAGAAATACATTTTATTATCAGAAAAAAGTTTTAGGAAGGAGCATGTTACATGTGAACAAAGGTACATGTTACATGTGAACAAATAATGAAATATGACTGTATCAAACACAATAACAGAAGTACAAATCTGTGACTTTGACACATTTTCAATTGAAAGACATGTAAAAAGTACTGTCAGAATTATGAAGTTCATATCTTGGATTCATTTATCATGTTAATTAATTATGTTAAATTAGCAGCTGTCATTATAATCATAATCATTCAGAGAAGTTAAAGAAATATATTGTAACATAGATAACCTGCGTAGACCTAGATATTCATATGATAGATACATGTAAAATATCATTTCAATGTGTACAACCACTGCAAAGAAAATGAATGGCAACTGATGGTAGACAGACAAATCATCAGTAGCAAGACAATATGCCTTATTGGGGGTAAATAACAAAAAATGATAATGAAAAAAAAATATTTTGAGAATACTACATGTTACATTCTTCAGCACTAGAAATAAAACACCACTCTTAATGGTGCTTAAGGTTACTTATTGTGGTTATTTCAGATTTGTTATATATTTAATAGGTTGGTGGGATAATTTCTCCCATCACATACCAAAAATATGGGATAAATCCTATATTGACATCAGTTAGTGGGATATTTTGTCCTGTGGGAAAAATAATCCCATTTTTGCCACAACCGTGGGATTTTTTTTCCCATGTGGGAGAAATTATCCCACAGTACTTTTTCTCCCATGGGATTTTGGTGGGATTTTTGGTGGGATGAAAAATCCCGCCATTCTCCCATGGGATTTTAGGTTTTGACAGAGGTTTATGAGAAAACTACTACAATGTGGAAGTTGAGATTGACATGATGAGGTCAGAATAAAAAATCCCATCAAAATATAGAAAAAAATCTAATGTAGGTCTTTTCGAAAGGGTACCTAAAAGTCCGGACTTTGTCGTGTCCGGACTTAAATGTCGCAGTGTTATATTCACTGAATTAAATATGCAGATAATCCTCTCTTTCATTAGTTGTTACCTTTAGACGTGTAAATTATTAACGTGAATGCCCTTGAAAAAAAATAGTAAAAGACACATACTTACCAGAGAAAATTTATAAAATTGTCTAGATATTTACCATCACTGTGAAAATCTCTGAGTAATAAAGAAATCCATATCCCCCAAACGGAAGTCATTTTGAAATCAAAAGTGAATTAGAAATTTAAATTAATCAGCAATCATGGACAAAAGCATAAGAAATATGCTTTGTTTTAAAGCCTTTCAAAAACGTCTGTCTAATATAAAGCACATACATTAGATTTATTCCAATCCACAACATATCTAAAGCATATATCAAGATAAAAAGACAGGGAAACAAACACTTAAATATGTTAAGTATTGTTGAGCATAAATCTTGCTGTAAGAATGGTCTCACTTACTGAACATGTTTTTGTAGTAATTTACCTGTATTTATGCCTTGTAAAGGTAATAGGCAAGCTCACTGCAAGAGACCAATTGCTGTTAATCACTGATATTTTTGGATCGGTTAGTGTATTGATACATATAATGATAACATTTGAAAATACGTTAAACCGCAACAAAACATTATACAAAACTTAGATAAAAAAAAAATTGACGTCAGCTATTCAAATAGAACGGCATTCAATCATAAATTTATGGTCTAATATTCTTGAAAGAATCACAGGAACGCAACAATTATCTTGTCCAAACTTTTTTATCAGATCATTTCAATGCCACTTCACAAGAGGTAATTTTGTTAGAAATCGGAAGATGAAACTTCACTTCTTTCCGTATTTGAATATATTAAACATTTAACTGATACATTTATTACTTCTTTTTTTCCGTAAATATTTGGCTAAAAATACTGTACGTCCAAGTTCCTAAAATTCATCTTTCATACTTTATCTTTTAAGAGCTATGATGCAGACAACGATGCGCTAAATCTAACGCTAAGAAATCGTCTGTAAATCTGACAATAAAATAAAAGTATGGTCCTCAAAGATTAAATGAATAATGATACGGAAATTAAAAGAAATTCATTCAAGTCTGTCTTTTACTTCAATTGTAAGTTTTGAGATCAAAAAACAGTGAAATACAACTGACATATGCTCTATGTATATTTCAAAAGTTGTTAAAAATGCATTTTAAAATAATAATAAAAAAAAAAACAAAATGATTTAACACTACATAAACAATGCTCACTATTTTGATTATTAAAAAAAAGAAAAAAAAACTTATGAAAAATTTTGAATAGTTGATAATCTCTCTCGCTCTCTCTCTCTCTCTCGGTCTCTCGCTCGGTCTCTCTCTCTCTCAGATGATGAATTGAAACGAACATTTAAAAAAAATGATATTGAGTGTTAAATCGCTATAAATAATAGATATTTGCAATTGTTATCATTATATACAAACCAAGAAAGAAAATAAGGCATTTTTCATAGTTGCATTTATAAATCAACATTACAAATAAAAACCGTTTTCAACTTGTCAGGTAAAATCGAAATTCCATCACAAATTCAAAAGTTAAAATTTTAACAAACTTAGACGTAGATTTAATTTAGGTCAGCCATCATGAATACAACTTAGTAGAATACACATTGTACATGCTCCTTGATGAAACGGTCGATGGTGCAAACCTCAACCAGGCGTAACCTAAGTCGATAAAATGTAGATCTCAGCTTCCTTTTCGCCAAGTATTCGGAACGTTGAAATGAAATTTGCGGGCTTTTGGTTGATGGTATATTGTTTAACGTCCCTCTCGAGAATTTTTCTCTCAAATGGAGACGTCACCGTATGTCGATGAAGGGCTTCAAATTTTTACCTTTAGTCGGCACTCAGGGCCATTGAGCAATGAGAATCTTTATCGTGCCATCGCCTGTCTGCGACACGGGGCCTTGGTTTTCTAGGTCTCATCCGAAGGACCCACAGCCTTGACCTCAAAGTGCCGAGTGCATAGCAAAGGAACAGTTACTACCATTTTTTTTATCGACTTAGGTCAGTCTCGGCCACGTTACGAACTCAAAACTTCCTAATCACGGAGTGAGCGCCAACCGACTGAGCTACCGTGAACGTTTTTTTTTCAACCCTCGAACCAAACTATCTGCCTAAGGTCGTTACAGTTTGGTTCTTGGGTCCGACAAAATGCATGCGGGCTTTTGGATGAGACCTTAATCGAGGTTGTTTGTTGAAAATGTCTTTCACACAAAAAGGTCCATTACTGCTTAATGTACCTTCTTGACAAGTAAAAGTCTAAATTTGAGCCCTTCAGAAATATATGTTGATAATTTTATATAAGTTAAATATTAAAGGGGGGATGTCATTAAATCAATAATTCTTTTATTTAAACAATCACTTGAGTTCATCATAATGAGAAGGTTGACTCAATTGTCCAAGTTCTAGATAACCTGCATTAACTTCCTCTTCGGCATACATAGCTGTGTTAGCATATCGTATTGAATTTTGTCGTCTGGTTTCCTGCTTTTCTTTGTTACAAAAATTTTGTCTGATATTCCTGCAAAATTAGAATACTTAATGAAAAAGAAAGTGTAAAATGCACAGAAAATAAGAAAAAAAAAATACTGAAAAAAATTAATGTAAATATTTTTTCACTTTCATCTTTTGTCATGCATATCTTTATAATAATAATAAAAGTTACCCCAAAATCAGAATAATATTGACAATAATACTTATACAGAGTGTTGCAATAACTCCATAGAGAGCTGTTGAACAGTTCTCTAACATCTCGTTGATTTCTTAAAATTAAAAAAAAAAATCTTTTTTTTAATCTTTCATAGCAGGTTTTTAAAAAATTAAATGAAAAAATGATGATATTCATAAAAAATATAATGTTCAAATTTGTATCCATTTATTTGAAGTTGTTGATAAACTAGAAAAATAAAATAAAACTTTTCTTTACCAGAAAAAGGTTTGTCATCTGTAAGATTGCTTTGGAGTTCCCTCATACACGACCCGTTGTTTGAAAAACAGATTCTGTTTAAACAATTGGACTACATAGTTGATCACATTGTGGTCCGTAATGAGATTGGCTGCATCTTACATATAGATATCATGCAATGTTCAGTGTTATTCAAAATGAAAATAACAGAAATATGCATTTTTTAAATAATTCCTTTGTCAAAGAAATAACAACTATGTTTTACAGCTAGTATTTTTACTATTTAATTAAACATGCTGTAATTGCAATATTTACGGGAGTTACACAAAACCTTATAATTTGAAGCATGGAAAAAACATAATGCTCGACATTAGTGACACAAATATGCACCAAGTATTTAGAATTATAAGAGGTATTCTCCTAACAAGTATATCCACACTACTGATGTTGTTTTTTTCCATCAATGAAATTCAGTAACGTAAAAGAAAAAGCGTTGAATTTCAGTATCTCAAACATCGATATTTGGCTGTCCAAATAACATTTTTTAAATGATTTATATCAACATCACGATTCTTTGTATATTCTTATTCATGATTTATATTGGTACCATTCAGGCTTGTTAGTTATACACAAAAATACACAAAATTTAATTTCTGTCATCGAGGTTAGTTATTTAATTTAATTTCTCAATCGTCACTACTCTTCAGAGCAATGTTTTTGAGAGAAAGATTTCTTGAGTTATTGTATTGTTATGGTTTTATCAGCAAAATTTTTACCCTGCCATCCTAATTTACAAGCGCAACTACCATCTTCTTGAAGACAACCGGATAAACACCCATCAGCACAGTTTTGGAGACAATCAACTCCAAATTTCCCGGTTATACATCCAAAATCGCATAATCTACTGAATTTACTGCATCCCATTTTACAATTATAGTTACAAATTTTATTGCAATAAATTCCATATTTTCCAACCGGACATTCGCCTTCATATCCCTCTGAGTTTCTATTAAAAGTTGACGGACATGATAAACTTCAACTCTTCACATTTATCTGAATAGAACCCATTTATACATCCATATGTGCAGGATCCAGTTACATCGTCACAAGTTCGTCTTTTACAATTAACACTACATAGCTTGGAGCAATCTGGTCCGTAGTGTCCGAATTCACATCCTGCAAAAAAAAAATCACGTAGTTCTTTGGTCGTCAAAGAATAAAAAACTTATTAACTTGAAAAATAAAAACCGTATAGTATTTTTCCTTCACATCTCTGGAAACAATTCAATTCAATTACAACCCTAACAGATAATTTTTTCAGACACAGCTCTCTTTTCTAAACATGAAATTTAACAAATCTGCGATATGATTTACAATTCATAAAAACGACAAAGGAAGTATATTAGATGTCTTATTTTGATGTAATCTGATAACATTGTAAATTAACGAATGTTTTTCTAGTTAAGATGACAGAACTTTGTTATTTGGAAAAGTCAGAAATGCACAGGGTATCTTTCAATATATAAAAGGTGCATATTTTCCTCATTTTTTTTTATCTAGATATAAGCTAATCACTACATGGAAAAAATATAATTCCTTGTATAAAAACGCTTCGGCTTTATGTTGAAGAGAATAGTTAATGACGTTTAAATACAACTAAGCCCAAAATTACCATACTTACTGTCGCATTTTTCTCCTGACCAATTTGGTTTACACCCGCCAATACAAACTCCACTTTGAAGGCATTCAATTTTTGCACAATTTCTTGTCGACGAAACATGACGAATCACAGAATGAACCATAAAACCATCTGTAGCAGCCAATACTACAGTGTCCATTTATTTTTCTACATTCTTGATTAAGGCAAGTGTTACTACATTTCACGTCGCACTTTTCTCCATAAAATCCTTTATTGCACGTCCCACAATGCCCATTTGATTTGTCACATGTATCACAATTTGGTTTCAGTGTTGATTATATTTTAAATTTATCCTCTCCGATTTTAATGCAAATCTGTCAGTGTTCTGCGCATGCGCGAATCACGTGATATAGGTGTTCACGTGACCCCCTCCGTAGCGTTTTGTCACAAAAACTGAAAAATGTTTTTGAGTTTTATATTTCTCTTTATATAAGTTAGTTTTTATAACAAAAACAGTTTATTTGTCAGAAATGGTCTAATATTGGCAACAGAATGGGTAGATAAGAATATCCTTTCCATAAATAAGCGTGGTGACCATCAAAACCCAAATCTTCTGTCTCGGAAGAGACGTTTGTTCAAGTGGGATAGATAATGGGTCCCTTCTTCTTATCATATCCAATATGTTTTAAACCTAAGGTAAACGATATCTTAGATATTTAATAATTATTTTATTGTTAAAATATTCAACTATTTTGAAATTGTAAATTGGACGTCTTTGATAGGAAATTGCTTAATTAAAAACACACCTCCTTTAAAACTTGCTTACATTGGGCGACACAAGTTTAATTTTTAACCATCCGCTTTCCGTCACCAAAACGACCAATCCAATCATTGATTGAATTTATAGGAAGTCATATGACTTAATAAACTGTGTACAAATTATTTTACGTTACTTTCAAGGGATTTCTAAAATATACAATAAATTTTACAGTCTTTTTTTAAATGAGAACGACTGACACAGCCATTTTTCGTCACAAGTGACCTACAAAGTGACTTCATTTTCACATTGTGACGTCACAAACAAGGAGCAAAACTATATTCAACATATGCTATTTATAGATTTTGTGTATGGCTATGGGTGTACCAAATTGTTTTCTAATCTAAATTGTGGTTTTGTAGTTATAGATATAGTTCGCGAACTTTTTTATCACCCCTCGTATATGTTCTCTGTGCAATTCTATGATAAATCAATATGCATTCTTTTCAAAAACATGTTTCAAGTATTTATTTGATCAGATCATTTCAATGCCACTTCACAAGGGGTAATTTTGGTAGAAATCGGAAGATTAAACTTCACCTCTTTCCATATTTGAGTATATATAACATTTATCTGATACATTTATTACTTACATTTTCCGTAAATACTTGGCTAAAAATACTGTAGGTCCAATTGTGTTCTTAAAATTCATCTTCTATTTTTCATCTTTTAAGAGCTTTGATGCAGACAACGATGCTCTTAATCATACCGCTAAGAAATCATCTGTAAATCTGACAATAGAATAAAAGTATGGTCCTCAAAGCTTAAATGAATAATGATACGGATATTAAAAGAAATTCATTCAAGTCTGTCTTTATTTCAATTGTAAGTTACAAGTTTAAAAAACAGTGAAATAAAACTGATATATGCTCTACAAGTATATATATATTTCAAACGTGGTTGAAAATGCATTATAAAACCGAAAACCAAATGATTAACATGTACCACTATTAAAACAAGGATTACTATTGTAATGATTTAAAAAAAAGAAAAATATATACTTTCGACATATTTTGAATAGTTGATAATATCTCTCTCTCTCTCTCTCTCTCTCTCTCTCTCGTGTAAAATGGTTACTTGTTGCTCTTTTTCATAACTTGGTGAATGCAAACAGATGATGAATTGAAATGAACATTAGAAAATGATATTAAGTGTTAAATCACTTTAAATAATATACATTTACAATTGCAAATCATTATATACAAACCAAAAGCGCAAATAAAGCATTGTTCATTGTTGCATTTGTGAATCAGCATTACAAAAAAAAAAACAAAAACATTCTCATCTTCTCCCGTAAAAATGAAAATTCCATTACAAATTCAAAAGTTAAAATTTAAACAAACTTAGACGTAGATTCAATTTAGGTCACCCATCATGAAGACAACTTAGTGGAATATACGCTCTTTGATGATACGGTCGTGGGTTGAAACCTCAGCCACGCAAAACCTATCGATAAAATGTAGATCTTCATTTTCGCCAAGTACTCGGAAGGTTGAAATGAAATTTGCGGGCTTTTGGATGAGACTTCAAGGTTTTCTAATGGGGAGGGAAAATGTCAATAAATCAATCAATTTTTATTCAAACAATCACTTGAGTTCATCATAATGAGAAGGTTGACTCAATTGTCCAACTTCTGGATAACCCGCGTTAACTTCCACTTCGGCATACATAGCTGTGTTAGCATATCGTATTGAATTTTGTCGTCTGGTTTCCTGCTTTTCTTTGTGAGAAAAATTTTGCCTGATAGTCCTGCAAAATTAGAATAGTTAATGAAATCAAAAGAGTAAAATGTACAGAAAATAAGAAAAATAAATACGAAAAAAAATTAATGTAAATATTTTTATACTTTCATCTTTTGTCATGCATATCTTTATAATAATAATAAAAGTTACCTCAAAATAAGAACAATATTGACAATAATACTTATGAAGAGCGTTGCAATAACTTCATAGAGAGCTGTTGAACAGTTCTCTAACTTCTCGTTGATTTCTTAAATTAAAAGAAAAAATCTTTGTTTTAATCTTTCATAGCACGTCTTCTAAAAAAAACATGAAAAAAATAATGATGTTCATAAGTAATATAATGTTCAATTTTTTATCCATTTATTTGAAGTGGTTGATAAACCAGAAAAATAAAAGAAAGGTATTCTTTACCAGAAAAAGGTTTGTCATCTGTAAGATTGCTTTGGATTTCCCTCATACACGACCCGTTGTTTGAAAAACAGATTCTGTTTAAACACATTGGACTACATAGCTGATCACATTGAGGTCCGTAATGAGTTTGGCTGCATTCTGCATATAGATATAATGTTATGTTCAGTATTATTCAAATTGAAAATAAAAGATATATGCCTTTTTTTAAAATTATTCCTTTAATTTGTCAAAGCAATAACCATTATGTTGTGCAGCTAGTATTTTTACTATTTAAGTAGACATGCTGTAATTGCAATATTTACGGGAGTTACACAAAACCTTATAATTTGAAGCATGGAAAAAACATAATGCTCGACATTAGTGACACGAATATGCACCAATTATTAAGATTTATAAGGGGTATTCTCCTAACACGTTAATTCACATTACATTACCATCACATTTTTGACCCTGCCATCCTAATTTACAAGCGCAACTACCATCTTCTTGAAGACAACCGGATAAACACCCATCAGCACAGTTTTGGAGACAATCAACTCCAAATTTCCCGGTTATACATCCAAAATCGCATAATCCACTGAATTTACTGCATCCCATTTTACAATTATATTTACAAGTTTTATTGCAATATGTTCCATATTTTCCAACCGGACATTCGCCTTCATATTCCTCTGAGTTTCTATTAAAAGTTGACGGACATGATAAACTGCAACTCTTTTCACATTTATCTGAATAGAACCCATTTATACATCCATATGTACAGGATCCAGTTACATCGTCACAAGTTCGTCTTTTACAATTAACACTACATAGCTTGGAGCAATCTGGTCCGTAGTGTCCGAATTCACATCCTGCAAAAAAAAAAAATCATGTAGTTCTTTGGTCGTCAAAGAATAAAAAACTTATTAACTTGAAAAATAAAAACCGTATAGTATTTTTCCTTCACATCTCTGGAAACAATTCAATTCAATCACGACCCTAACAGATAATTTTTTTCAGACACAGCTCTCTTTTCTAAACATGAAATTTAACAAATCTGCGAAATGATTTACAATTCATAAAAACGACAAAGGAAGTATATTAGATGTCTTATTTTGATTTAATCTGATAACATTGTAAATTCACGAATGTTTTTCTAGTTAAGATGACAGAACTTTGTTATTTGGAAAAGTCAGAAATGCACAGGGTATCTTTCAATATATAAAAGGTGCATATTTTCCTCATTTTTTTTTTATCTAGATGTAACCTAATCACTACATGGAAAAAATATAATTCCTTGTATAAAAACGCTTCAGCTTTATGTTGAAGATAATAGTTAATGACGTTTAAATACAACTAAGCCCAAAATTACCATACTTACTGTCGCATTTTTCTCCTGACCAATTTGGTTTACATCCGCCAATACAAACTCCACTTTGAAGGCATTCAATTTTTGCACAATTCCTACTACATGGCGCTTCACAGGATGAACCATAAAACCCCCTGTAGCAGCCATTACTACAGTGTCCATTTATTTTTCTACATTCCTGATTAAAGCAAGTGTTACTGCATTTCATGTCGCACTTTTCTCCATAAAATCCTTTATTGCAGGTCCCACAATGTCCATTTGATTTGTCACATGTATCACTGCTGCAGTTTCCACAAGAGTTGTCACAGAAAATCCCATAATAACCCGGTACACATCCCATTCTACAGTACCCACTGTCTTGCGCACATGTTCGTTTATAGCATCTAATAAACAAATAACATTCTTTTTCGCATCTCTGTCCATAATACCCCTCTTTACAGGAGGAACACAGCCCGTTAGTTCGATTGCAGACTCTTCTGGAACAAGAAGATGGACATTCATTTAGACATTTATTTCCCCAGTATCCTTCGATACACCCACGGGTGCAAATTCCATTCCCATCGAATTCCATGTCTATACAGTTAGGACTGCATGGGACCACGGCTGAAAAAAACAAAGAATTTACTTTTAAACATTCTAAGTAGATTATTATGATAAGTACTGGCTTTTAAAGTTGACAGTTTACTTGGACATTTAAACTTGTATCATGTACGGAATTGCAGAATTAATAATACACCTTTCTAGTGGTCATATGTATTATGTTAGTGGCACTTTCATGTAAAGGACGGGAGGTGGACGTAGGGTGGTTTTTCGCTTTCTTTAAGGAGAACTCATATGTGCATTGATTAATTGATTGTTTACTGTTTAACGGCCCTCTCCAGAATATTTCACTGATATGGAGACGTCACCATTGTCGGTAAAGGGCAGGAAATTTAGGCCTTTGCTCGGAACTTACGGCCTTTGAGCAAGGAGGGGTCTTTATCGTGCCACACTTGCTGTGACACAGGGCCTCGGTTTATACGGTCTCATCCGAAGGACCGCCCCATTTAGCCGCCTTTTACGACAAGAAAGGGGGTACAGAGGACCTACTCTTACCCGGATTCCATCAAGACTATATGAGCATTGAAATAAAGTGTTATTTTCGTTGAAACAAATGTTAAAAAATTATATCGTAAAAGCCATCGTAAATTGTTCTAGTGTGAAAGTAAGTCTCAACTGTATAAGTCAGTGCTCCACGCAAAAGTCCATTAGTAGCAGTGAATGACTGACACTACTTTGCAAAAAATAGTCACAAAAGCACTAATTGGGAAGGATAATCAGGAATAATGTTGCCTAAACCATATTTGTGTGTTATTGTGAAATGTAATTCATTTGAAATACTTTCTTCTTTTCTTTACCCCTCCCCCTATCTCGCGAAAAAAATTAAAAGCTGCAAGATAGATATCATAATTATTTGAAAGGAGTTAAAAAGGAATAACATAACGCAGCTAGGATAAGGCTGCCCGTAAAATATCAAACTGTTCAAACTGTAGTTACTTCTCTGAACTACATAGATATGACGTCATAATAGAATATGACGTCAAGTCACTGCATACTTGAACTGACATGACGGGGAAAGTGTCATAATTATTACAGGGCATGTAGATTTATTATCGGGATTTGTGTTTAATTTAATTGTAAGGGTTATTTTTTAATCTTGTGTGTGCTGTTATAATGTTTAACATTCGATATTTAAATGTGTCTATTCCTTTTGCTTGTTCGATATGCATATATTCAAGCAATAGCAAAAGATTATGTTTAAAACGCTCCCCTTACACTTCCGTAGACAGAGTTAGAATTTATGAATCGTGTATATATTGGACTGGCACAAGTGAAAGACAAGGATAAATAAAAGATATATTATGCGTGAATCTAACAGAGAAGTATTTCTTCTAACTGAATTTTGCTGGGGGATTGTGTGTAGTTTATCCGTTTTAGTATAAATCGCGATAAAGTATGGAAAATACCCCTTTTTACGTTGGTAATTTTAATTTATCATAAAATATTTTCTTAAGAAGTAAAAATGAAACATACCCCAGCACTTTTTATGTACCAGGGATAACGATGAATTGATCTATATAAAAACTTTGCACAATATTTTCGTTTTGCACTTGTGCTGAGATGATTTTTGTGCAACATTTAAGAATATCAAAAATATCCGTTACTTGATTAACACAGTCATCTGACATCACAGAAATGCTTTCTTATAATACCTGATTAAACAGTTATCTCAAGTTGACTGCAATTTCAAACCAGGATCACATATTTAAATCAAGCAAAAATAAAATGTATATTTTGAAAACATTTTAAGCCTTCGGACAGCCTTATCGCGAAGGTTAAACATATTTCATACGTTTCGACGGCGTCTTTAAAAGAATGCAAAAAATGAAGAATTTACTTGTCGGAATATGTTTTCATGTACTAAATCATAGAATAGATGAGAATATTATTCTTCAGAATAATAAAAAATGTGTAATTAAAATCAAAACTTATATGATTGTTTTTATCATAAAGAGTATGTAGTATTATTTTTAGTCAATATGTGCGGACGTAAATAAAAAAAGCAATTACATTTAAACAGAAATATGTAACAAAACAAAGCAACACTGATGAGCGCAAAACAGTAATTTACAATGCAACCAGAAAGTACAATTCTCATTTTTTATATATTGTTTCTTAAATGTACAAGAGCAAATGATATACAAATTATTTTATTGATATTCTCGATCTACAGAAAAACTTTGTTTAATTCTTTTGTTATAATTTAGTCATTGGAGAAAAGCATTTTTTCCTGTCAGATATTATAAATGTTCACTAAATTATGTATGCAATTGTTCCTCTCTTTTATCAGTCGTTACCTTTAGACATGTAAATTATTAACGTGAATGTCATTGAAAAAAAATAGTAAAAGACAAATACTTATTAGAGAAAAGATATAAAATTGTCTAGATATTTACCATCACAGTGAAAATTTCTGAGTAATAGAAAAATCCACATCCTCCAAAGGACATCCATTTTGAAAGCAAAAGTAAAATAGAAATTTGAATTAATTAGCAAGTATGGACACAAGTCAGAA
>NW_026925214.1:0-25085 GCF_032062105.1 Saccostrea cuccullata
CCTGACCCTTAATTTGAACACACTTGAATGCCCGTCATCCAAGGATACTTTGTAGCACGTATGGTTGAAATTGGCCCAGTAGGTCTTGAGAAGAAGATGAAAATGTGAACCGTGTACTACAACGATGCCAACAACGACGACGACAGACAAAGGACAAATTTTGATCAAAAAGCTCACTTGGGCCTTTGGCCCAGGTAAACTAATTAAAGTGATAGTGATTATTTAATATTTCATTGTCTTGAGTGAGAATGAAAAATAAAGAAAAAATAATTTAAAAAATTATAAAAGATTATCTTTGAAATGAAGAATTCAAAGCAAAAATCTTTGAAGTTGCAAATATTATTATAATACAACTGATGACGTGTTTAAAAGAAGTAAAGTTAAAACTTTTAATGAATTGATGCAAATTTAGACTAGTGTAGTAATGGACCTTTGTTATATACGGTATTATATAAAGTGTAAGAAAAATTCCATTCTATTTACCAGTTTTTGATCAACAAAAAGAGTTGTGAAATGATTTGAATTTTAATACAAATAAATGAAAGAAAATTAGTACTCTAAGCTTCCAAGTAGCAAAAAAATCATCTATTAAAGAATTTTTACAACTGAAGAACTAGATAATGTTTGAAGAAATTAGGTAATAAATGTAAATTTTAGAGATATAAAGATACTTGTTTTCTAAGTTGTTAGGAATTGAAAGTGTTCATGTTATTTGATTAGAAGTAAATGAGGTAATATGGGATGTTTTTACCTGTGAAGTCAACATCCTTTTGATCTGCACTTGATTTAAGATCACTGAA
This sequence comes from Saccostrea cuccullata, assembly GCF_032062105.1. Taxonomy (NCBI): domain Eukaryota; kingdom Metazoa; phylum Mollusca; class Bivalvia; order Ostreida; family Ostreidae; genus Saccostrea; species Saccostrea cuccullata. Next base: position 801 of record NW_026925214.1, read on the forward strand.
GAAGAAATACATCATACAATATTTATGAAGTTGACACTTTCCGATAAAAAAAAAAAAAACGGTGTTAATTATTTCTCAATTACAAGATGATGAAGCTTAAGATTAAATTTCGATGTTATATAATTACAAAAACAATACAATTTGTGCCCTCAGGACTTATATCAAGTCATCTGAAAAATTGTCCAGATATGGAATCAGGTGCCCGGATATAACAATTATCACAATTTCAAAAAGGAGCGAATCTCACCATTTCACTGCAATTATTGCTGAAATTAAAAGAATTGTCTTTGTTAAATTTATTTACCCAGAAAAAATATTGAAATTTGCATGTTAAAACTTATAATATATAATAATAGACTTGAGTACAGGTTGATATATACAGTGTACCTCGAAAACTATGAGGAATATAATAAAAAGAAATAACGTTAAAACTTTTGAAAGATAATGGGATAAATATGTTTATATAGTAGTGTTGCATTATGCATGTACTATGCCTAAATAGTAGGCAGGGATTGACACATGGTGCACAAGCCGGAGGCGAGTGCACTATGTGTCAAACCCTGCCTACTATTTAGGCATAGTACATGCATAATGCAACACTATTGTTATTATTATGCTGACTGTTGTAATTATTTATGCGGCAATCCATCTGACTTTTTCCTGAAAATATCGGTGCTAATACAGCGCACTTACAAGAACTCATTCAAAATCTTCATGCTAAAATTGGTTGCATTCTTAGTTATTTTGGTTACTAGTATTATTTCTAAATAAGTCGGGATTTTCTGTCCCAAAGCAACTCATCTTTATTTTCTGTTTTGTGTAACACTTATTTGTTTGCAGACGTCGATTCCCATTGATAAATTTCTTTTACATCCTTCAATCAAGCGTCATATAAAAAAGCGTTTTAATGACCCTATGAAATAAGTTCATCTAACGATCTGTATGTAATTAGTTTTAAAACTTTGTTGTACACATTAATCTAAGGTTCCTTAGAATAATATAACTGTTTTCAAATAATAGTTGTCTATTTTCTCCTTCTTGTGTCAATTGTATAAATTAAGATTATATATTTAATAAAATTCTCCCAATCAGTGATCGTCTCTGTGGCGTAATCGATAAGGCATCGGACTGACAATCTCATGGTCGTCAGTTCGATTCCCAGCGTGTGCGATGAATTTTATTCAGTAAATAAAGCCGTGCACTATTTCGGCTTAGTATGTTTACGCTATATAAATCCTTAGACCACTATGCGAGAATAGTAGGATATGGGTTATATAGAGACAAACTGACAGGAAGCATAATAATGTATGTTAGAGAGAAAGGGTCATGAAATCTAATGGTCGAAATATAGCTGAAATAGTGACGACTCGGCATTAAACAATAGTTATATATCAATCAGCCAATCAATACAACAAAGTAAACCTAAAATCTTTATACTCACATTGGTTCCTCTTCCACAGTATGAAATTGATTGCACTTCCGATGACAACAATGACAACAGAGATAATAACTCCAATAATAATGCTCGTTTTGTCACTGTTACATGTAGGAGGACTGGAGATGGGTTTTTCTGAAATTTTTATTTTTCATTAGAGTTCATTAGAGTTTTAAATTTAATTTCTTTTTTACTTTAATGAATTATGAACAACTAAAAAATACGAATTTAACAACTGAACAACTAAAGCTAAAACAAGTGAAAACAAAGTGCCATTATGCATTTAAATGATAAAATTTAAATATGTATGTGAAAGTGAACCTTCATATTAAGAAACACTGTTGAGAGATGTGTATTGTTTCATTATGTATATAATTAGTAACATTAAGTTTCTTGAACATTCCAGAGTGGTCAACATGTTTGGTCATTTTATCTAGAACATTCTTAAATTTTGTGTATGTCCAGATTGTTCCAGTAATATCATGTTTTAACAATTTCTAGAATATTCTAGATTTATATTACTGTATAAACAGGTCTGGACGATTTCTAAATATGGAAGTCAAGAACGATAACCGCAAGTTGCTATAAATATATTTCCTAAACACATCAGATGGTTTTCTGTCCAATCAGAAAACAGGATTGTGACACACCTATTAAAAACCGTAAACAAAGAGCGCAAGTACACGTGGATTTTCTTTTTTCGTGAAAAAGATTTTTTTGATAAATTTTTTTGGAAATCAAATTAAATGTATTGGTTAAAAGAGATATTTACTACATTTTTACCGTGAACAAGCGATTATTTTCAGACATTTTACAGCATAATGACAGCATCATAAATTGGTATTGCAAAGACATATGTATGGAATGCATGTTGTTTAATTCTAGTTTATTAATACTTTTTTTCCAACAGATAAAATAAAAAAAAAGCATTTCTTTCTTTATTTTGTCAGAAAATGTACATCAACACCAGTGAATTGCTATGAAGAAACAATATCACCAATTATAAGCATGTATTATGAATTTATAATACAATCATGTAGTATCTTGAATACGAATCTTAACAAATAAAAAAATGACCGCGTGATAAAGAGAAATGCAAACATTTGTGCGCAAGTACATTTTTGCACACACACAAAATCAATTTAATTATTTCGTCGGTGGGAGTATCTTCGTATGTAAGTTCTGATAGTATTTAATGTACTTCCTCCTCCATTGTCTCGGCTTCAAACGATGCATATTCGACACGAATGGAATGAAGGAGAAGAAGTAAAAGTTCTTTCGTACCGTTTTTAATTTTTGAATATTGGAGTTGAAAAGAAGACCTTTCACTTTCTAAAATAATGGAATTAGATAACAAGGATTCAATTTCGTTTCGAATTTCATTTTTAGTTTTCTTTTCATCGGAATTCAGATAAGCTGATTCGTTTTCTGTCAATGGAATTTTTTTGACGGATTCATATTTCCTGTGATGTGGATAACCGATCTTTTTGATGGTTTCAGTCAAGTTTTTCCTGCGTTCGATGGAAGAAATACCGATGTCATAAAATGATTGTGAAAGTTGCATGTTGGATGCAGATTTATCGGAAGACAAAATTTTATTATTATTTCCAAATAAGAAATTGCGGGATCTGATAATTAAACGAAATGCATCCCGCTCTTCTTGGAAAGGGGGTAGTATTTTAGGACCTGAATTATGATTTAAGTTACTAAAAGATTGAAAAACAGACTTTAATTCCGACAAGTGATCAACATTGATGATAACCTTCTCCCATTTGTCAAATGAGGCAGTGCCCGAAATCCAATTTTTTACAGATTTGTTATACTCCTCCAATAAAAAATCTAAACCTTGGTGGGCATCTCTTCTGCAGCTTTTCGAAAATGATTCATGTGCTTTTAAAAATTATTAATAGCTGGTGGCAATAACATTCTTTGAATTTGTTCAAACAAGATGATAATTTGATATTTTGTGTGTCTTCTGGCAAACCAGACCTCTGAAAAAACGGATCGTGCTGTTTGAATTAAAATTTGAATTATTAAATCTAACACCTTGCCGAAACATAAAAACAACATCGATGTAGGGCATAACTGTGTTTACGAAAAAGGACAGAAATTTATCATTTTGAGATTCAATCCAATTTATAAAATTATCATAATGAATGGGAGATTTTTCGTTTTCAGATTGTTTCACAAAGGGTCTTAATAATTCCAACCAAAGAGCTTCTCTGAATTTATCGAGGTTGTCAAATGAAAGGTGATGGTTAGCGCAACTTTTCATGAACTGCTGTGTTTTTGGAGATACGTAACCCTGAGATTTTAAAAAAATTTTATATATGACTTCCCATAAGACTTCTGCCACACCTTTAGTCATGTTCATTTCTTCATGTCCCAACCCTGTTATCGGAATATCCCACCCATACATTTCGGGATCTTCAAATATTATTTGCCAAAGGAGGGTCATCGGTGAACCGTCACAAACAATAAAACACCACTGCTGATCACCAGTGCCGTATGTAGAAATTCCTGCGTCTTTGCCAATATGGTTTAACACTAATTTTATAGATTCTTTACTGCCAGGATTTACAAAAATAGGTGAAATAAGACCAATATCCAGGGAATCTAATTCACGTAATACACACTTTTTTTTCGGAACGCTGTTCTCCGTAATTTTTTTCAAAAGTTGATGTTTTATTTTCAGGGTTTTTAGATGGTTCATAGAAATGAAATTTTAGATTCTGTGAATTTTCAGTCAAATTTGGTTTTTCTTGATTACTTTCATTTAAATTGCTCTTCTTAAATGCACGCATATTAATTTTACAAATATCACACGTAACTTTTCTTTTTTTCCACAACTTTCCACAAATCGGACATTTAATTGTGTCGACAGAAGCTAAATTTTCTTTAATTTTCTTGTCAATTGTATTCAGTGAGCCATTTATAGTTAGATGTGGAAGTATTTCAGAGAAATATACATTCACAAAATCTATATAAGTGTTCCTTACAACTTCTTTATCTACATCAAAGGGAAAATCAGCATTTGCCTCCGATAGATTCTGAAATAATCTCCAATGACTCGGGTGGTATTTACGATCAAACTGGAGAAGGTTATCATCTTTTACACTAACTTTTACTACGTTTGTCATAATTTGTACAACTTGTTTGTTGAAATTTCTTGAAAGCCAGGATCTTAGAAGTCGTTGGTTGTTATCAAAAGCATAAAAAAGTGAAGATGTTTTTGAGTGTGAATTTTGTTGACTATAATTTTCATGAGCATGAAGCTCAAATAGCCAAGACGTTAAATGATCATAGCTTCCAGATGGAATCAACTGATTCATGGTGTTAATGCTCACTTTACTTCCGGTTGTGCCATAATTTACAGAAGCCGCAAGTGCACAAAGTGGAGAAACATATTTGTTATTTCTAGAGCCAGCAATACATTCTCCAATTACAGCATTTTTTAACAGTTTAACATTATCATTTTGAGGGAATTGTTTATTTTCTGTTAGATATTGAATAAACGTACTCATCACTTTATTTTGATTTTCAATAGTGTTTCTTGGATTAATATTTTTCAAATACTCGAATGAAAAATCTGGCGTAAATAGAGAGGAGTTTAAAAGATTCATGTTTTCAATGATACCTAATTGTATTGCAGTTTCAACTCGATTTTCCTCTGTATCAAGCGTAAATGAATGATGACTAGTATTAAGTAGGTTTTGTATCTCATTTTTTAAACTTGCATTTTCTCTTTTGAGCAGCGTTATTTCAGTATCTTTCAGTTCTATCTCTCTGTTCTTGTGATTTAACAAATTTTTAAACATAGATATAATTTTTAGTGCAAAATTAATCCCTTTGTCCATGACTTTTTGAAGAAGGCTTTTTTCATCAATTTTGACTGCCATTTCAGCATCCTCATCGTCAAACGAATTGAAGACACCACTACAGTCCTCTCTTAATTCAGTTTCTGTAATCAAATTTACTACAAATTGTAATACAATATCATCACTTCTCATGTCATAAATTTCGAAAAGTTATATGCTGATGAGTACAAAAGTGATGTGATGTTGTCCAATGTGAAGAGAAAAAGTGTGTATGTTGGGGGGTGGGGTGGGGGTGTGTTGGTTTTGCATTCATAATTATACCTCTGCCTTTACTGGACCAATCCGCAATAGATCTTTGTAAACTGAACATTTTTAACATACCAGAAGAAAAAAGAGAAAAAATGTTTCAAAGTTAAAAGTTTGTATTTTAGTTATCTATTTGATCAATGTAAAATGAATCCTTTATTTAGAGTCGTGTTCAAGAGCCAAACACAGACCAAACTGGTGGAATTGCGACGGGCACTAACTGTGCTCCATTATTGACTGACCTGTTTTTATATTCCTATGAAGCAGAATTAACTTTAAAAAATGGTATTTATATTTTTCTTTGAAAATCCTCTTTTATAATGAAACTTTTTTGCCAGTATTCCAATATTATGAGCTATTATATATATACCACAGTGTCAAAGAATACATAGATCTATATTTGTTGTTTGATGTAACTTTCTCAACATATATTTTCATGATAGACATTATACCAAGCTTATGCACATTTACCTTCTTATTCACTTTATGTGCAATGATAAATTTACTCATAAGAAAAAATTGGAGAAGTGAAATAGAAAATCGTGCTTTATTGTTATTCTAATAGTGCATCGTGATACATGTAGACACTAACCAGGAAGTCTATCTTCCTCTATGCAAGGTTTCTTAGGGTTGATTGCTGCATTATCCTCTGTATTCTTCCTCTTCTTCGATATCTTTTTTTAAAAATGATTTTAAAATATTCATTCTTTTCAACCATTAAATTATTCTTGTATGCACAAAATGAGAGAGAGAGAGAGAGACTCACTTGATGTAATCCTAATACTCGCGTCTGGTCTGACGTTAGATTAGCAGCTGTTTCGATACAAAGGTCACAAAATTTCCTTTCTCGTATACGTTGTATACGTGTTACCGAAAGTGAATTGAAGACATCAAGTGCCTGCTTTGGGATATTTTTTATGCCCTTTAGCCTGACAGGTCCTTTGCCTGCTGCTCATTTCTCGTGCATAGTGCAAGAGCAGCTGGTTTCAAACTTTCCTAATCCAGGAAACATAAGAAACGCCAACAACACAAGAAGTCCAGCCATTTTGCTTTCTATTGACTAGAAGCTAGATGGACGCATGAAAACTTCATGTATTTTATGCGATTCTCTTTCGCATAACCGGTGGAGTTTAAATTTTCAGCTTAAACGTTTCTCTGCACATGGTTATCAAAAAGATATTATAATGAAATGTATAGAGTATATATATGTGGAGGATTAGATAAACAAGAGTTTTTAATGAAATTATATCTTAAATGAGATTATTTCATTTCCTTAGAAAACGGGAAATGTCGATTGATTTTTTTAAGTTTTGAAGTAGTCAATGTGTCGTAAAATGTCTGAAAATAATCGCTTGTTCACGGTAGAAATGTAGTAAATATCTCTTGTAACCAATATATCTAATTTGATTTCCAAAAAATGTATCAAAAAAATCTTTTTCACGAAAAACGAAAATCCACGTGTACATGCGGTCTTTGTTTACGGTTTTTCATAGGTGTGTCACAATCCTGTTTTCTGATTGGACAGAAAACCATCTGATGTTTAGGAAATATATTTATAGCAGCTTGAGGTTATCGTTCTTGACTTCCATATTTAGAAATCGTCCAGACCTGTTGAAGTTGTAAAATTTTCTGTTTAGATGGAACGTTTTGAGCTATCTTTAGACACGCCCATTTCTTTAGAAAGGAAAAATCGGTCAAATGATTCAATCGAATACCTGTAGAACAGGTATTTCATAAATATAATAGCCAATGAAATTGACGGTCTACATAAACATCGAGTAAGCACGTGTTCGACTGATACATGTGTTATGCTAACTCCAAAAAAACATGATAAAATCATAATTATGTACAAATTCGTTGCAATTCTTGTTTAAAATAAGCGGGAACTTCATATATAATTCTTTCTTATTTAAAAATCTTCATTTTAGTGTAACTTATGTTGCTTGTCGCAGAAAGTGGGGTGTCCTAAAACATTACGACGAATATTTCTTTCTCGTTTCTAAAGAAATGGGCGTGTCGTTATGTTATAATTGACGTTCAAAACATGACTCAGAACGTTTCATCCAAATGGAAAATTTTACCACTTCAACAGGTCTGGACGATTTCTAAATAAGGAAGTCAAGAACGATAACCGTGAATTGCTATAAATACACAGAATAAACAAGGCACTAATCCTTCTGACCAATCAGATAACAGCATTTAAACAAACCCATGAGAAAATAAATAAAACACGTGGTTTTTAAGTTTTTTGCTCAAAAGATTTTTTTAGAACAAACTTTTTGTAAACTTTATGCGCATTTGGGAATAATATGATATTTATGACAATTCTACCGTGAACAAACACGACTTGAAAGCTTAGAATACATTCTAAGTGGGATGAAAAAATCTGTCTCTTGGAGGTAGCAATCCCAAAAGTTTAACTTACGTTAAAAAATTGATATAAATACGGTAAATTTTCAGTTTTTTAGACCCTGACATAAAAATCTTATCGAAAAGATATCAGTCTTTATTATTTTTGAGTGTTTATTACAAAATACTAGTAGTCCATGCAGTTTCTGATATGGGAGGTAAGATATTGGTATAAAATGCATTTATGTATAATTACAGGATTCTCTTTTCTCCACGTTATACGCCTTTCCTTATGCCCATTTAAAGTCTGCATAGCTAAGTATTCGGCGCTCATGAAACCCGTGATAATTCAAAACTATATGTGTATAGTCCATACGATAAACACTTGTGTTAGTTGATCTATACACATGGAATTTTTAGTATTATCGATGAAAATCGGACGGCTAAGCAAAATTATATTTACCATCATATAATAAATTCTGGTAAATGTTATAATTGAACTTGATAAAAACTTGCTGGTGCGATCTATACCTCTGTAAACGATTACATTCTATCGTGCATTATTTTTTTTCTTTACCGAGATAAAATTGAAAAGGTTGTTCACGGTAAAAATGTAGGGAATACCTTATCCTTCAAAAGTTTTCATCTTACTTCTACAGATTTTTTGTTAAAAAAATCTTTTTGAGGAAAAAAACAAAAGCACGTGTTATCTTTTTTTCTTTTAAAATATGTTTTGGGGTGTGTAAAAATGCTGTTGTCTGATTGGACAGAAAAATAATTACGTGTACTTGCTGTACATTTATAGCAACTTTCGGTTATCGTTCTTGACTTCCATATTTAGAAATCGTCCAGACCTGATAAATACCCTGTCAATTCGATGCATAGATATACTTTGTCGTATAAGCACTATTGAGATATAACTGGGATATATATTTTCACTGGGACATTATGTGCAGAAACGGACACTCTGATGTATGTATTTTTAGATTCTTGCTAATATATTTATTATATATTACTGTAAATAAATTATTGTTAAGTTTAAATTGTGTTATTGATCTTTGCTGGCATTTCGAGTAATTCTGACCCATAACAGAATTGGGGGCTCGTCCGGGATAAAGAATTTCTTGCACTTTTGCAGTTTATTGTCAGAATTTTGTTTATTGAACCGTAAATTTGATTATAAGCCAGCAGAAATCAACATGGTGTTTTCGGTCACAGACTTTCTTAGTTCACCAAGTGTTCAGGTTTTTTGATACGTTAAAAAAGGATGACTTGATCGCATTAGGTTTGCATTTTGGGTTAGATGTTAAATCCTCTCAGAGAAAGCAAGACATTAGAATTAAGGTTGCAAACAAACTAGTAGAAGAAAACGTCTTTGAAAAATACGATCTTCCAGAATATACAGTTAAATCAGAGTTAGGCTCTTATAAAATGGCAGAATATCAGTTTCAAGTAGAATTAGAAAAAATGCGATTAGAAAGAGAAAAATTAGAAAGAGAAGAACGAGAGCGTGAACGAAAATTTGAATTAGACAAATTAGCAGCAGAAAGAGAAGAGCGAGAAAGAGAGCGTGCAATGAACTTTGAATTAGAGAAATTAAAATTACAAAACCAACCAGAACCGTCAGTTGTCAAAACTGAATTTGACGCAGCAAAAAATATCAGATTAGTTCCAAAATTTCAAGAAAAATCTGTAGACAAATATTTTCCCCAATTTGAAAAGGTCGCAGAGAATCTTAAATGGCCACGAAATGTTTGGTCAACAATGTTACAAAGTGTACTGGCTGGAAAAGCGGCTGAGGTATACTCTGCACTAGGGGTAGTTGAGAGTTCAGACTATGAGAAGGTCAAAGCAGCAATATTAAAAGCATATGAATTAGTACCTGAAGCGTATAGACAAAAGTTCAGAAAGTATAGAAAGTTTGATAATCAAACATTTGTTGAATTTTCACGAGAGAAAGAAGATTTATTCGATCACTGGTTTAGATCTAAGAAACTTGATAAAACTTTTGCTAATTTGCGACAAGTCATCCTGGTAGAAGAGTTTAAGGAATGTGTTCCTCAAGATTTGAAAACACATTTAGAAGATAAGAATGTGAAAACTCTTGAAGAGGCAGCAGTCATATCTGATACTTATGCTCTGTCTCATAAAAAGAATTTTGTTTCAAGATCTCAGACTAGCAGTAATTCTACCAATTCAGACACATATAAAAAGAGTGGTTCAGGGTCTCAGTCTTTCACAAATTCCCAGTCTCCATCCCAAGGTGGTTTTAAGTCCGGTCCAGGATGTGTTGAAGGATCGTCTGGAATGGGGTCGCTTCCTACTTGTAGTTATTGTAAGAAAAAGGGTCATCTGATCAGTGAATGCTTTAAACTTAAGAGAAAAAATGATTTTGATAAAACTCAACCACATGCTTGTGCGGCAGTTAGAGGTGATAGAGAAGCCTTAGTTTCGATTTGTTCTGACACTCCTGATGTCCAGGGTTCACAGTCCAGTTCTATTGATTCTATGGAGGATTATAAGCCCTTTATGTCTCAGGGATTTGTTTCACTCGGTGACTCTAGCGAAATAAAACCTGTCCAGATTTTGAGAGATACTGGTGCTGCACAGACGTTATTGTTAGAGGGCGTGCTTCCTTTGTCTGAGCAGACTTCTACTGGTGGGTCAGTTTTATTACAGGGTGTGGAGCTAGGCGTCATTGATGTTCCCCTGCATAGAATTAGTTTGAAGTCAGATTTAGTTACTGGACCTGTTATCGTAGGTGTTCGACCTACTCTTCCCGTTCCAGGTATTTCTTTGTTGTTAGGCAACGATCTAGCTGGCGGAAAAGTTGTACCAGATCCTATAGTTTGTGAGAAGATCACTCCAGATGTCATGTATAATGATGAAGATGATTACATTTATCCAGCATGTGCTGTTACTAGAGCGATGGCCAGAAGACGAGAAATGGAGGCAGACCATACTCAAGCCTTTGACGAGACGAATTCCTCTGTTGATATTGATTTGAATGACACTTTCTTATCTGACCTTGATGGCACTCAAACAAGCATGGAACCACACAATATCAAGAAGCAAGAGAAGAAAGAATTTTTACCAAAATTTGGTGGTGAGTATGATGAGTTGCATCCACTAGTTAGCCAAAGCAAGGACATCCTCAGCCGAGAACGTTTACTCTCTGAACAACATAAAGACCCAGATATCATTCAACTTAGTAAGTTGGCACTTCCACCAGAAGAGGCTACTAAAATTGGAGAATGCTTCTATATGAAAGATGGCATCCTTATGCGAAAATGGCGACCACCTGATGCTTCTCCAGATGAAGTGTGGCGTGTTGTTCACCAGATAGTGGTCCCAGCTGCTTATCGTCGAGATGTCATGAGTTTAGCTCACGATACACCTATGGCTGGTCATTTAGGTATCAATAAGACTTATAATAGGATTTTGAGTCATTTTTATTGGCCTAAGCTAAGAAAGGATGTTTCAAAGTTTTGCAAGTCATGCCATGTCTGTCAGATGGTAGGTAAACCAAATCAGAAGATACCATCTGCTCCTCTCCAACCCATTCCAGCTTTTGAAGAACCGTTTAGTCGAGTATTAGTGGATTGTGTAGGACCTTTGCCTAGGACCAGATCTGGAAACCAGTATTTACTTACCATTATGTGTACATCCACTCGATTTCCTGAAGCCATACCTCTAAGGAATATAAAGGCAAAGAGCATAGTTAAGGCCCTAACCAAGTTTTTCAGTTTTGTAGGAGCACCCAAGGCAATTCAGTCGGATCAAGGCTCAAATTTTATGTCGGGGTTGTTCCAGCAAGTCATGCATGAGTTGGGTATAAGGCAATATAGATCAACTGCTTATCATCCTGAGTCCCAGGGAGCGTTAGAACGTTTTCATCAAACCCTAAAAACAATGCTGAAGACCTATTGTTAAAAATATGAAAAAGACTGGGACGAAGGGGTTCATCTTGTGCTATTTTGCTGCAAGAGAAACAGTCCAGGAGTCTCTTGGGTTCAGTCCTTTTGAATTGGTGTTCGGACATACAGTTAGAGGTCCTTTGAAATTGTTGAAGGAAAAGTGGCTGACTGAGACTAGTGATCTTAATCTTTTAGATTATGTGTCTGATTTCAAAGAAAAACTTTACAATGCTTGTAAATTAGCACAAGAAAATTTGAAGAATTCTCAGATGAAAATGAAAATGTGGTATGACAAAGATGCCAGAAATAGGGTGTTTAAGCCAGGTGATAAGGTTCTTGTATTTTTACCTATTCCTGGTCATCCTTTACAGGCCAGATTTTATGGCCCTTATGAAACTGAAAGCAAGATCAGTGATGTAAACTATGTAGTTAAGACACCAGGTCGACGTAAAGAGAAACGGGTTTTCACATTAACATGTTAAAAGAGTATTTTGAAAGGTGTGACCGAAATTCTGTAAAACCAGTTTCCACTTTAGCCAATGCTAAGACTGTTCAAAATTATATTGAAAGTGATACGAGTGTAGAAATGAATGAGAAAGATTGTAATCAGAGTGTTCGTTTGAAAAACTCAGAAATTTTGGCTGATTTTGATGCCAAACTTGGACATTTGAACATTCACCAAAAAGAACAAGTTAAAAACTTGATGAATGAGTATCATCAAATCTTCTCGGATGTTCCAAAGAAAACTAATGCAGCTTGTCATGATGTTATAGTTGGCGATGCTCTGCCTATCAAACAACATCCGTACCGTCTGAATCCAATAAAATTGCAGTACCTAAGAAGGGAAGTGCAGTACATGTTGGACAATGACATTGTTGAACCTAGTAAAAGTGATTGGAGCTCACCGTGTATTCTTGTACCAAAACAGGACGGTTCTTACCGATTATGTACAGACTTTAGAAAGGTGAATTCTGTTACCAAAACTGATTCATATCCAATACCTAGAATCGATGACTGTATTGACAACATTGGAAATGCGAAATTTGTCAGTAAATTTGACCTGTTGAAAGGCTACTGGCAAGTACCGTTAACAGAAAGAGCAAAAGAAATATCTGCTTTTGCTACACCAGGACTTTACCAGTGTAAAGTAATGCCTTTTGGCATGAAAAACGCACCGGCTACATTCCAAAGGATGATTCACTCCCTTCTCCATGATCTTGAGGGATGCGAGGCCTACATTGATGATGTCGTCATATACAGCAACACATGGGATGAACATCTCCGAATCATGCGTGCTTTATTTGACATTTTAGCTAAAGCAAATTTAACTGTGAACCTTGAGAAGAGCGAATTTTGTCATGCCTATGTAGAGTATTAAGGTCATAAAGTAGGTCAAGGTTATGTTACACCCATTATGGCTAAAGTGGAAGCTATTGCAAAGTTCCCGATTCCTACAAACAAGAAAGAGTTAATGAGGTTTTTGGGCATGGCTGGGTTTTACAGAAAATGTTGTCCAAATTTTTCCTCAGTAGTTAGTCCACTTACAAATCTTTTACAAAAGAGGGTTAACTTTGAATGGACAAAGGATTGTGAAACATCCTTTCATAAAATCAAATCTGTACTTATGAGCAACCCAGTTCTGTCAACTCCAGATTTTTCTAAGCAATTTAAGCTTATTGTTGACGCTAGTGATGTTGGAATCGGGGCAGCTTTGTTTCAAGAACATAGTGATAAGGTAGATAGAGTTGTTTCTTATTTTTCAAAGAAACTTACAAAATGTCAACAAAAGTATTCCACCATTGAAAAGGAATGCCTTGCTTTGTTGTTAGCTTTACAGCATTTTGATGTTTATTTGAATGTTACTTTGCATCCAATTCTTGTGTATACTGATCACAACCCCCTGACATTTTTGCATAAATTGTCAAACAAGAATCAAAGACTGACTAGATGGAGTTTGTTGTTACAAGAATACAACATAACAATTAAGCATATCAAAGGCAAAGACAATGTTATTGCAGACGCCTTGTCAAGAGTATCGTAAACATACTAGATTTTGTATTAATGTACATGTTTTACAATTTAAGTTTTTCATTGACATTCAAACTTTTTAAGGGGGGAGGTGTTGTGAGATGTGTATTGTTTCATTATGTATATAATTAGTAACATTAAGTTTCTTGAACATTCCAGAGTGGTCAACATGTTTGGTCATTTTATCTAGAACATTCTTAAATTTTGTGTATGTCCAGATTGTTCCAGTAATATCATGTTTTAACAATTTCTAGAATATTCTAGATTTATATTACTGTATAAATACCCTGTCAATTCGATGCATAGATATACTTTGTCGTATAAGCACTATTGAGATATAACTGGGATATATATTTTCACTGGGACATTGTGTGCAGAAACGGACACTCTGATGTATGTGTTTTTAGATTCTTGCTAAGTTTGTACTTTATGTTTGATATATTTATTATATATTACTGTAAATAAATTATTGTTAAAAGTTTAAATTGTGTTATTGATCTTTGCTGGCATTTCGGGTAATTCTGACCCATAACAACACATAAACCACAGTATAATATTAGATTAACATATTTTTCTCTCAATTTTACGAAAGAAACCAAAGAAACAAGCGCTTTTGTAACCTTTTTTTAATTTCAATAGGTCATTTTACAATATTTAGTTTAATCATTACATTTCTCCACTTCAAATACACTTTTTGGGCAATTGCATTGTGATTTTCCGTTTTTAAGACTATTTTTAATACTTTTACTCAGGAATTTAAAAAAAATATGTGTATAACACTCCTTTCATCCAACATATACCTTCATTACATAGAGCTCCATTGAGTCCTTCTATGCATCTATCATGACACACACCAGTAACGGGGTCACATGATCTGTTTCCTCCACAGTAAGTCATACAATTCCCCAGACAGTTTATTCCAAAAAATCCAGGGGGACATTCTGTAAAATGTTTTTTGTATTCCATATAATTTTTTGTAAAGTTTTTGTCTTTTGTGTGCTTTAGTCAGACTCGGTACAATATAATGAATATTCCTGTAACCAAAAACAGATATAACAGTTTCGCTTTATGCGTTGATATGAAAGCTCTTAAATTTGGCAATACATTTTAATTTTTTTGTAAAGAAATGTCTGCTTGCTGGCCCTCTGCTATCATAGGTAAAATTTGTAGGTAGTTAATGCCCTATTTAGTAATGTTCTTTGTAAATAAAACTGAAATAATGAAAACATCAACAAGCCAAAGAGATAAATGATCAGTCTGTAAAATTGTATGTCTTTAAAAATATGTAACATGTAAACTATTTCATTATACCCCCGCTTGAAAAGTGGGAGGGTATTTAGTAATCGGGATTTCTGTCCGTCCGTCCGTCCGTCTGTACGCCCGTTCGTCGGCGTCCGTCTGTTACGCTTTTTCTCCTATCCGCAACTCCTCTTATACTACTGAGTGAAATTTAATGAAACTTTCACAGAGTCTTTATTATGTTCCCCAAACGAAGTTGGGGAACGTATTGTTTTTACTCTGTTTCTTATTATTATGTCGCCCCGAACGAAGTCGGGGACGACATATTGATATTGTACGCATGTTTTTTTTATCCAGGCTGTTTCTCGGAGATGGCTGGGACAATCTTCCTGAAACTTTCCTTCAAGGACGATCACTGGTTGTAGTTGTGCAGTGAGGTCGTTCAGTTCCAATATGTCTACCGTTGCCATGGAAACCTGTAAAAAGCGACAAATTTTGTCCGAGAGTGTTCTCTCTGGTCCCTTAAACGTTCGTCATGAAACTTTTCTTATTTTAATGATTAGTATCTGTAGTTCTGCAACTCGTATTTAAAATTTTCATATAATCGATTATTGCCATGGAAACCAGGTGAAAGTTAAAATTCTTTAATTTCGATTTTCTCAATAACTACTCAGGCAATCGTTTTGAAACTTTCAATGTTTATTCCTTGCAATGTGTCAAAGTGATTTCTACTTTCAAAATAATTGTAATGAGTCGCTCACGGTTGCCATAGAAACGAAACAGAAAAAAAGATTCAGATGCACACATGTGTTCTCCAAGGTCTAGGTCAAAGGGTCAAAGTTCGTCGTATCCAATAAAAGTTCTTTTCACAAGGATTACATATTTGAAATACGAAAGCCCTAGTACTTACCGTTCAAACGTTATGGCTATTTACTATGTTCAAGACGACCCCCCCCCTTTTTTTTGAAGCACACAGCCAAGTAGAATACACAGATATAACATATACAACTTACAAGTAACTTTTTAAAATCTTCATTCATAAAATTCAGTTCCCGTCATGTGATATTTTGCCATCATTCATTCTCCTTCTGTTTTGTCTCTTGAATTTATAAATATTTTATTTTATCTATATAAAAAAAAATAACGATTGTCAGCTGCATTTATTATCATTTCGCGTTTTCTTGTATATCTATCACTTGTATATTATTCATTTCATTAGATAGTGCAAGTATAAATTAAAAAATTGGTACGTCATTTCCATAGTTTTTATTCATTCATAAATTCTTTGATCCGCTCCTGATGGTTCGCAAAGCCTTGATCACCACTGTATACAAAACATTCATCTCGCCGAAAATGTTCATGATTCCGCTAAACTGAGAAAGTTCACACATGATTTATCATCTCATTACACACATCAGCTCTCTGCAATGCAGAAATGCTCGAATTGAAGGGGAAAATTCAGGAGTTATTGATGAGAAAAATTCAGGAGTTATTATGTCGCCCCGAACGAAGTCGGGGACGACATATTGATATTGTACGCATGTTTTTTTTTATCCAGGCTGTTTCTCGGAGATGGCTGGGACAATCTTCCTGAAACTTTCCTTCAAGGACGATCACTGGTTGTAGTTGTGCAGTGAGGTCGTTCAGTTCCAATATGTCTACCGTTGCCATGGAAACCTGTAAAAAGCGACAAATTTTGTCCGAGAGTGTTCTCTCTGGTCCCTTAAACGTTCTTCATGAAACTTTTCTTATTTTAATGATTAGTATCTGTAGTTCTGCAACTCGTATTTAAAATTTTCATATAATCGATTATTGCCATGGAAACCAGGTGAAAGTTAAAATTCTTTAATTTCGATTTTCTCAATAACTACTCAGGCAATCGTTTTGAAACTTTCAATGTTTATTCCTTGCAATGTGTCAAAGTGATTTCTACTTTCAAAATAATTGTAATGAGTCGCTCACGGTTGCCATAGAAACGAAACAGAAAAAAAGATTCAGATGCACACATGTGTTCTCCAAGGTCTAGGTCAAAGGGTCAAAGTTCGTCGTATCCAATAAAAGTTCTTTTCACAAGGATTACATATTTGAAATACGAAAGCCCTAGTACTTACCGTTCAAACGTTATGGCTATTTACTATGTTCAAGACGACCCCCCCCTTTTTTTGAAGCACACAGCCAAGTAGAATACACAGATATAACATATACAACTTACAAGTAACTTTTTAAAATCTTCATTCATAAAATTCAGTTCCCGTCATGTGATATTTTGCCATCATTCATTCTCCTTCTGTTTTGTCTCTTGAATTTATAAATATTTTATTTTATCTATATAAAAAAAAATAACGATTGTCAGCTGCATTTATTATCATTTCGCGTTTTCTTGTATATCTATCACTTGTATATTATTCATTTCATTAGATAGTGCAAGTATAAATTAAAAAATTGGTACGTCATTTCATTCATAAATTCTTTGATCCGCTCCTGATGGTTCGCAAAGCCTTGATCACCACTGTATACAAAACATTCATCTCGCCGAAAATGTTCATGATTCCGCTAAACTGAGAAAGTTCACACATGATTTATCATCTCATTACACACATCAGCTCTCTGCAATGCAGAAATGCTCGAATTGAAGGGGAAAATTCAGGAGTTATTGATGAGAAAAATTCAGGAGTTATTATGTCGCCCCGAACGAAGTCGGGGACGACATATTGATATTGTACGCATGTTTTTTTTTATCCAGGCTGTTTCTCGGAGATGGCTGGGACAATCTTCCTGAAACTTTCCTTCAAGGACGATCACTGGTTGTAGTTGTGCAGTGAGGTCGTTCAGTTCCAATATGTCTACCGTTGCCATGGAAACCTGTAAAAAGCGACAAATTTTGTCCGAGAGTGTTCTCTCTGGTCCCTTAAACGTTCGTCATGAAACTTTTCTTATTTTAATGATTAGTATCTGTAGTTCTGCAACTCGTATTTAAAATTTTCATATAATCGATTATTGCCATGGAAACCAGGTGAAAGTTAAAATTCTTTAATTTCGATTTTCTCAATAACTACTCAGGCAATCGTTTTGAAACTTTCAATGTTTATTCCTTGCAATGTGTCAAAGTGATTTCTACTTTCAAAATAATTGTAATGAGTCGCTCACGGTTGCCATAGAAACGAAACAGAAAAAAAGATTCAGATGCACACATGTGTTCTCCAAGGTCTAGGTCAAAGGGTCAAAGTTCGTCGTATCCAATAAAAGTTCTTTTCACAAGGATTACATATTTGAAATACGAAAGCCCTAGTACTTACCGTTCAAACGTTATGGCTATTTACTATGTTCAAGACGACCCCCCCCCCCTTTTTTTGAAGCACACAGCCAAGTAGAATACACAGATATAACATATACAACTTACAAGTAACTTTTTAAAATCTTCATTCATAAAATTCAGTTCCCGTCATGTGATATTTTGCCATCATTCATTCTCCTTCTGTTTTGTCTCTTGAATTTATAAATATTTTATTTTATCTATATAAAAAAAAATAACGATTGTCAGCTGCATTTATTATCATTTCGCGTTTTCTTGTATATCTATCACTTGTATATTATTCATTTCATTAGATAGTGCAAGTATAAATTAAAAAATTGGTACGTCATTTCCATAGTTTTTATTCATTCATAAATTCTTTGATCCGCTCCTGATGGTTCGCAAAGCCTTGATCACCACTGTATACAAAACATTCATCTCGCCGAAAATGTTCATGATTCCGCTAAACTGAGAAAGTTCACACATGATTTATCATCTCATTACACACATCAGCTCTCTGCAATGCAGAAATGCTCGAATTGAAGGGGAAAATTCAGGAGTTATTGATGAGAAAAATTCAGGAGTTATTATGTCGCCCCGAACGAAGTCGGGGACGACATATTGATATTGTACGCATGTTTTTTTTATCCAGGCTGTTTCTCGGAGATGGCTGGGACAATCTTCCTGAAACTTTCCTTCAAGGACGATCACTGGTTGTAGTTGTGCAGTGAGGTCGTTCAGTTCCAATATGTCTACCGTTGCCATGGAAACCTGTAAAAAGCGACAAATTTTGTCCGAGAGTGTTCTCTCTGGTCCCTTAAACGTTCGTCATGAAACTTTTCTTATTTTAATGATTAGTATCTGTAGTTCTGCAACTCGTATTTAAAATTTTCATATAATCGATTATTGCCATGGAAACCAGGTGAAAGTTAAAATTCTTTAATTTCGATTTTCTCAATAACTACTCAGGCAATCGTTTTGAAACTTTCAATGTTTATTCCTTGCAATGTGTCAAAGTGATTTCTACTTTCAAAATAATTGTAATGAGTCGCTCACGGTTGCCATAGAAACGAAACAGAAAAAAAGATTCAGATGCACACATGTGTTCTCCAAGGTCTAGGTCAAAGGGTCAAAGTTCGTCGTATCCAATAAAAGTTCTTTTCACAAGGATTACATATTTGAAATACGAAAGCCCTAGTACTTACCGTTCAAACGTTATGGCTATTTACTATGTTCAAGACGACCCCCCCCCCTTTTTTTGAAGCACACAGCCAAGTAGAATACACAGATATAACATATACAACTTACAAGTAACTTTTTAAAATCTTCATTCATAAAATTCAGTTCCCGTCATGTGATATTTTGCCATCATTCATTCTCCTTCTGTTTTGTCTCTTGAATTTATAAATATTTTATTTTATCTATATAAAAAAAAATAACGATTGTCAGCTGCATTTATTATCATTTCGCGTTTTCTTGTATATCTATCACTTGTATATTATTCATTTCATTAGATAGTGCAAGTATAAATTAAAAAATTGGTACGTCATTTCCATAGTTTTTATTCATTCATAAATTCTTTGATCCGCTCCTGATGGTTCGCAAAGCCTTGATCACCACTGTATACAAAACATTCATCTCGCCGAAAATGTTCATGATTCCGCTAAACTGAGAAAGTTCACACATGATTTATCATCTCATTACACACATCAGCTCTCTGCAATGCAGAAATGCTCGAATTGAAGGGGAAAATTCAGGAGTTATTGATGAGAAAAATTCAGGAGTTATTATGTCGCCCCGAACGAAGTCGGGGACGACATATTGATATTGTACGCATGTTTTTTTTATCCAGGCTGTTTCTCGGAGATGGCTGGGACAATCTTCCTGAAACTTTCCTTCAAGGACGATCACTGGTTGTAGTTGTGCAGTGAGGTCGTTCAGTTCCAATATGTCTACCGTTGCCATGGAAACCTGTAAAAAGCGACAAATTTTGTCCGAGAGTGTTCTCTCTGGTCCCTTAAACGTTCGTCATGAAACTTTTCTTATTTTAATGATTAGTATCTGTAGTTCTGCAACTCGTATTTAAAATTTTCATATAATCGATTATTGCCATGGAAACCAGGTGAAAGTTAAAATTCTTTAATTTCGATTTTCTCAATAACTACTCAGGCAATCGTTTTGAAACTTTCAATGTTTATTCCTTGCAATGTGTCAAAGTGATTTCTACTTTCAAAATAATTGTAATGAGTCGCTCACGGTTGCCATAGAAACGAAACAGAAAAAAAGATTCAGATGCACACATGTGTTCTCCAAGGTCTAGGTCAAAGGGTCAAAGTTCGTCGTATCCAATAAAAGTTCTTTTCACAAGGATTACATATTTGAAATACGAAAGCCCTAGTACTTACCGTTCAAACGTTATGGCTATTTACTATGTTCAAGACGACCCCCCCCCTTTTTTTGAAGCACACAGCCAAGTAGAATACACAGATATAACATATACAACTTACAAGTAACTTTTTAAAATCTTCATTCATAAAATTCAGTTCCCGTCATGTGATGTTTTGCCATCATTCATTCTCCTTCTGTTTTGTCTCTTGAATTTATAAATATTTTATTTTATCTATATAAAAAAAAATAACGATTGTCAGCTGCATTTATTATCATTTCGCGTTTTCTTGTATATCTATCACTTGTATATTATTCATTTCATTAGATAGTGCAAGTATAAATTAAAAAATTGGTACGTCATTTCCATAGTTTTTATTCATTCATAAATTCTTTGATCCGCGCTCCTGATGGTTCGCAAAGCCTTGATCACCACTGTATACAAAACATTCATCTCGCCGAAAATGTTCATGATTCCGCTAAACTGAGAAAGTTCACACATGATTTATCATCTCATTACACACATCAGCTCTCTGCAATGCAGAAATGCTCGAATTGAAGGGGAAAATTCAGGAGTTATTGATGAGAAAAATTCAGGAGTTATTATGTCGCCCCGAACGAAGTCGGGGACGACATATTGATATTGTACGCATGTTTTTTTTATCCAGGCTGTTTCTCGGAGATGGCTGGGACAATCTTCCTGAAACTTTCCTTCAAGGACGATCACTGGTTGTAGTTGTGCAGTGAGGTCGTTCAGTTCCAATATGTCTACCGTTGCCATGGAAACCTGTAAAAAGCGACAAATTTTGTCCGAGAGTGTTCTCTCTGGTCCCTTAAACGTTCGTCATGAAACTTTTCTTATTTTAATGATTAGTATCTGTAGTTCTGCAACTCGTATTTAAAATTTTCATATAATCGATTATTGCCATGGAAACCAGGTGAAAGTTAAAATTCTTTAATTTCGATTTTCTCAATAACTACTCAGGCAATCGTTTTGAAACTTTCAATGTTTATTCCTTGCAATGTGTCAAAGTGATTTCTACTTTCAAAATAATTGTAATGAGTCGCTCACGGTTGCCATAGAAACGAAACAGAAAAAAAGATTCAGATGCACACATGTGTTCTCCAAGGTCTAGGTCAAAGGGTCAAAGTTCGTCGTATCCAATAAAAGTTCTTTTCACAAGGATTACATATTTGAAATACGAAAGCCCTAGTACTTACCGTTCAAACGTTATGGCTATTTACTATGTTCAAGACGACCCCCCCCCTTTTTTTGAAGCACACAGCCAAGTAGAATACACAGATATAACATATACAACTTACAAGTAACTTTTTAAAATCTTCATTCATAAAATTCAGTTCCCGTCATGTGATATTTTGCCATCATTCATTCTCCTTCTGTTTTGTCTCTTGAATTTATAAATATTTTATTTTATCTATATAAAAAAAAATAACGATTGTCAGCTGCATTTATTATCATTTCGCGTTTTCTTGTATATCTATCACTTGTATATTATTCATTTCATTAGATAGTGCAAGTATAAATTAAAAAATTGGTACGTCATTTCCATAGTTTTTATTCATTCATAAATTCTTTGATCCGCTCCTGATGGTTCGCAAAGCCTTGATCACCACTGTATACAAAACATTCATCTCGCCGAAAATGTTCATGATTCCGCTAAACTGAGAAAGTTCACACATGATTTATCATCTCATTACACACATCAGCTCTCTGCAATGCAGAAATGCTCGAATTGAAGGGGAAAATTCAGGAGTTATTGATGAGAAAAATTCAGGAGTTATTATGTCGCCCCGAACGAAGTCGGGGACGACATATTGATATTGTACGCATGTTTTTTTTATCCAGGCTGTTTCTCGGAGATGGCTGGGACAATCTTCCTGAAACTTTCCTTCAAGGACGATCACTGGTTGTAGTTGTGCAGTGAGGTCGTTCAGTTCCAATATGTCTACCGTTGCCATGGAAACCTGTAAAAAGCGACAAATTTTGTCCGAGAGTGTTCTCTCTGGTCCCTTAAACGTTCGTCATGAAACTTTTCTTATTTTAATGATTAGTATCTGTAGTTCTGCAACTCGTATTTAAAATTTTCATATAATCGATTATTGCCATGGAAACCAGGTGAAAGTTAAAATTCTTTAATTTCGATTTTCTCAATAACTACTCAGGCAATCGTTTTGAAACTTTCAATGTTTATTCCTTGCAATGTGTCAAAGTGATTTCTACTTTCAAAATAATTGTAATGAGTCGCTCACGGTTGCCATAGAAACGAAACAGAAAAAAAGATTCAGATGCACACATGTGTTCTCCAAGGTCTAGGTCAAAGGGTCAAAGTTCGTCGTATCCAATAAAAGTTCTTTTCACAAGGATTACATATTTGAAATACGAAAGCCCTAGTACTTACCGTTCAAACGTTATGGCTATTTACTATGTTCAAGACGACCCCCCCCCCTTTTTTTGAAGCACACAGCCAAGTAGAATACACAGATATAACATATACAACTTACAAGTAACTTTTTAAAATCTTCATTCATAAAATTCAGTTCCCGTCATGTGATATTTTGCCATCATTCATTCTCCTTCTGTTTTGTCTCTTGAATTTATAAATATTTTATTTTATCTATATAAAAAAAAATAACGATTGTCAGCTGCATTTATTATCATTTCGCGTTTTCTTGTATATCTATCACTTGTATATTATTCATTTCATTAGATAGTGCAAGTATAAATTAAAAAATTGGTACGTCATTTCCATAGTTTTTATTCATTCATAAATTCTTTGATCCGCTCCTGATGGTTCGCAAAGCCTTGATCACCACTGTATACAAAACATTCATCTCGCCGAAAATGTTCATGATTCCGCTAAACTGAGAAAGTTCACACATGATTTATCATCTCATTACACACATCAGCTCTCTGCAATGCAGAAATGCTCGAATTGAAGGGGAAAATTCAGGAGTTATTGATGAGAAAAATTCAGGAGTTATTATGTCGCCCCGAACGAAGTCGGGGACGACATATTGATATTGTACGCATGTTTTTTTTATCCAGGCTGTTTCTCGGAGATGGCTGGGACAATCTTCCTGAAACTTTCCTTCAAGGACGATCACTGGTTGTAGTTGTGCAGTGAGGTCGTTCAGTTCCAATATGTCTACCGTTGCCATGGAAACCTGTAAAAAGCGACAAATTTTGTCCGAGAGTGTTCTCTCTGGTCCCTTAAACGTTCGTCATGAAACTTTTCTTATTTTAATGATTAGTATCTGTAGTTCTGCAACTCGTATTTAAAATTTTCATATAATCGATTATTGCCATGGAAACCAGGTGAAAGTTAAAATTCTTTAATTTCGATTTTCTCAATAACTACTCAGGCAATCGTTTTGAAACTTTCAATGTTTATTCCTTGCAATGTGTCAAAGTGATTTCTACTTTCAAAATAATTGTAATGAGTCGCTCACGGTTGCCATAGAAACGAAACAGAAAAAAAGATTCAGATGCACACA
>NW_026925215.1:0-24997 GCF_032062105.1 Saccostrea cuccullata
TCTGCGTCCATGTTGGCACGTTTTATGCACTTCCGAAACAGTTGATAAGAAAAGTATATTGATTGGATGATAAGAAAGGCTCTCAATACAACAGCCAATCAGAATTGCCGACTTATTTGCACATAATTTTATTTTTTTGGTGCTATTGCATTGACGATCGGCGGGAAATTTAAAAATAAAATCAACAACAGGGACTTTTATTTTTATTTGGTTTTAGGTAAAATTGCAGTCGGCGCTCCCGTAAACCATTTTATTAAAAAAATGTTGGACTTGGCTATACGAACGCCACTTGCCACTTGGCTATATCAGTGCCGATTAGAACTTGGCTATACCAACGCCAATTGCCACTTGGCAAAACAAATGTCACTTGGTAATACTATAACCCCTTGGCTATTTATATACCAATTCGTATGAACCTGTCAACTGGCTCGACATGTTCTGCTCCACTTATTACTTCGATACTTGAAATACTTTGCCTTTCGACTTACAGTTGTCACTTACCTCCTACCATTGAATTGGTTTCAAACGTATGACCACGAAGCCACTGAACACCTGCCTACTTATATAAACTTCGTATCAATGATAATAAGTGCGGGAATGCGTATCTGTCATTTTCCGAGCATACTTTGCTCATCTTCACCAAAGTTTTGTTTTTATACAATCTTTAGGTCACCTGAGTAAACTCAGGTGACCTATTGCTATCCGTTTTCGTCCGTCGTCGTCCGTCGTTCGTCGTACGTCGTCCGTCGTGTGTTAACATTTGAACATTTTCAGCTTCTTCTCTGCAACCACTGAACCAATTTCAACCAAATTTGGCACAAAGCATCTTTGGGTAAAGGGGAACAATAATTTTGAATTTCACTCCCTGCCCCCTGGGGCCTGAGGGGCGGGGCCAAAACCACTAAAATTAATGCAATCTTTAAAAATCTTCTTCTTTACTCCTGGACATCAAGCAGTCAAACTGTGTGCATGATTGTAATCAGCATTTAGTGCTCTACCAAAATTGTGAAATTCATGGCCCTGGGGTCAGGGGTTCTAGTGCTAGGGCGGGGCTAAATAAGTATATAGTGAAAATGCATTATTTCTTTGAAAATCTTCTTCTCTACTCCTGGGTATTAAATAAATAAACTAAGTACATAGTAATGATGAGCAAGAGTGCCTCTACCAAAATTGTGAATTTTATGGCCCCAGGGTCAGGGGTTCTGGTGTTAGGGCGGGGCTCTATTGATTATATATATTGAAAATACATGATTTCTTTGAAAATCTTCTTCTCTGCCCCTGGTTATCATATATACTAAAAAAGTGCATAGTTATGATGAGCAAGAGTGCCTCTACCAAAATTGTGAATTTTATGGCCCCAGGGTCAAGGGTTCTGGTGTTTTTTGGGGGGGTCTATTGATTATATAGTGAAAATACATGATTTCTTTGAAAATCTTCTGCTCTGCTCCTAGGTATTGAATAAACTAACTAAGTGCATAGTTATGATGAGCAAGAGTGCCTCAACCAAAATTTTGAATTTTATGGCCCCAGGGTCAAGGGTTCTGGTGTTGGGGAGGGGGGGGGGGGGCTCTTTTGAATATATATTGAAAATACATGAATTCTTTGAAAAAATTCTTCACAGTTACTGGGTATAAAAAAAACTAACTAATTACATAGTTATGATTAGCAAGAATGCCTCTTTTAAAATTATGAATTTTATGGCCCCAGGGTCAGGGGTTCTGGTGTTAGGGGGACGGGGCTCTATTGATTATATAGTGAAAATACATTAAATCTTTAAAAATTTTATTCTCTGTCTCTGGATATAAAGCAGATGAACTACCTTTATAGTTATGATGAGCAAGGGCCCTAATCTTGCAGACTTGTGAATTTCAAGGCCCCAGGTTCAGGGGGATGGGGTAGGGGCTCTACTTATATACTGAAAA
Source organism: Saccostrea cuccullata (assembly GCF_032062105.1). Classification (NCBI taxonomy): domain Eukaryota; kingdom Metazoa; phylum Mollusca; class Bivalvia; order Ostreida; family Ostreidae; genus Saccostrea; species Saccostrea cuccullata. The sequence continues at coordinate 1,923 of NW_026925215.1, forward strand.
TGAATTTATTGTTTGAAATCTGCTCTTTTGTATTTATAAAACATTTATTTATTTTTTGATATTAAGGGTGCCTTTTTAAAATTTGTGCAATGTGTTGACCTAGGGTCAGGGGTTTATGTCACAGTGTTAGGGGCACTACTGATTAGTTGGAATGCATTTTTGTTCCCCTACCCTGTGTATGGCTATTCAGTAACCAAGCTAAGCAACTGCTAAGTGTATTGTTATGATGATCAATGGTGCCTCTTTCAAAATTGTGAATGTCATATAGCATCTGGCTTAAAACATGAATCAAATTCAGTAACTGGAAAGTTCTTGCATATAATGCTCAGGTGACCTATAAGGCCCGTGGGCCTCTTGTTATTTATATGATATCCTTTGTTGTAAAACCATTTATTCAATTAACCGGTTAATAACATTATTTACAATTATTTATTGATTGTACAATATGACACAAGGGAGGTAACTCCCAACCGTTTCAGTTCGTAACAAATAAGATGCAAAAGTTCAACACTACACCGCACACTTTGAAACTTTATTTTTTATTCTATCTAAAGTTCTTTTTCTGTTGTTTTTGGAAAGGATGCCTCATTGTTCGAAGCGAGTGCCGAGCATAGGACAAAATTTGTAGCCCTCCACCGGCAAGTGGTGGCGTCTCCATATGAGTGAAAAATTCTCGAGAGGGACGTTAAACAATATACAATCAATCAATCTTTCGGGTGACCCTGGTTTTGCGGTCTGGTCAGACGCTTCTCGATCTTTTTTGCTCTGTTCTCGCTGCATTGGAGATTTTTTTCCTTATCATTTAGAAAGTCGGCCAGTAATAATTCGAGATTTCCGTCGAATATTTATACCCCCCGCAAACGAAGTTTAGGGGGGTATATTGGAATCAGCATGTCCGTCTGTCTGTAGACGAGATTTTGTCCGGACCATTACTCAGAAACTATATGAAGGATTTGTCTGAAAATTTGTACACATATTATTCACCATATGAAGATGTGCACCTGATATTTTGATCTTGATTGTATTATTATTTTGAATTTTACAGGTGTTTTTTCATTTTTATTTTGTGGTTTTGTCTGGACCGTTTCTCAGAAACTATTACCAAGGATTAATCTAAAAATTTGTACACTTCTTATTCACCATATAAAGGTGTGCACCTGGAATTTTCAACTCTTTTTGTTAATTTTTTTGCATTTTACAGGTTTTATTTTTTATTTTAATTGACTTGTTCATTTTGGGCTTATGTATAAGGTTTGAGATATGGAATCTAGAATATTTATCTCTCAAAAATACTACAGCTTAAAACTACTCATAAAAACATAAAAAAGAAACATCATCAAGTGTTAAAAACAGTTTTTACATTGCACCAGAAGATAATGTAATTTCATTTGTCTCTTGGGAATAATGTCTGGACATGCATCCAGTTAAATATAAATTAATGAGTTTGGTGTTGGAAGTTGTTAAGGCATATGTCTTATCGAGTGTGTGTGTTATCTATCTCCAGGGAATAAGGCACAAGAATTAAAGATCTCTCTTCTCTTTATTCTCTTAATTGTAATTTATTGTCTGTCAAAGCACTTCATTACTGGATGACCAGCTCTTTATTTTCAAAATGCATTTCAAATTGATATATCAAGATTAATTTGATTTGTATAATGTTTTTTTTTTCAACAATCAGTTTGCATAGTGACATAACACATAATTGCAATATATTTTTTAAATGCAGTAATGAAAAAAAAAATTAAATTAAAAAATAAAAAAAAATGTTACAATGGAATTACAATGTATTAGTATTGATGTTTCATTTGGTTTGCACATTTGTTTCATTCATTAAGAAACATGATGAGCAATTATATTTCACTGCAAATTTTTGTAAGTAAATTGTGAACACCTCTAGATCCATAAAGTATTTTTGAATTGGCACCTTCTCTGAAAAACCCAGCGGGGGGTATTTGTCCCTATTGGACAGTTCTAGTATAACAATGGAAATAAATGAACACATGACCAGATCTGTACAAAACATAACCACGTAACATAAAAAACTTCTACAGATCTGAGACAGTTAAAGGATTTCACTTACGCGGTTACTCTCCATTGCCATTTATAGCTTGTGTTCGACACCGGAAACTTCCATGAATTATCCACTTTATTATTGAAAAACAAACTTGCACATTTTTTATAATCCCATGCACATTTTAAATGAAAAATTAAAGACTATCAAAACAACACTACCATCTTTCGGTTTTCAATTTTTATACGATTTTTTTTTTTGTCAATCAAAATAAATTTATAATTGTTGTATTAAAAAGTTTTGGAATAGACCTTGTTCTGTTTTTCCCACGGTTGCATTCGTCGGGCCCTGTGACAAAATTATGACCTCTTATTAGATAATGAACTGCATCATTTTTCTTTAAACGAGAGTATTTCTCAGGGTATAGCAAGAAATATATTTGAATCCATTGAACAGAAAAGGGTATCATTTTGATTTCATCGTCTTAAATTCACATTTTGATCACAAAATCTTTCAAACTGGCGTTCACACAACTTCCTCGAATTAACAGTTGTTCAATGAGTAAATCAGTTTTTATTTGGCTAATTTAACATTCCACTTGATAAAAATTCACGTGCCTGTACAACAGACGGCTCTTCTGTACAAGATAAATAGTCAGGTAAATTATGCTACTGGGCACAAGTATGTACTGTGAGAGAAATCTGGCTAAATTAAATACGTGTATATACACGCAACAAAAATGTTTAAAACTTCATCTTTTTCCATTTTCCAAAATTTTATCACATAGAACAAAACTTAATTATACTAGTACACGATGAAAGCCTTTATATCATTATATCTTTAATTGTTCAGTTAGTGATGACACATAATGGAAATTTACTTTACAACACTTTCTAATCAGTTGAAATTAAAAATGTTATTATAAAAGATTTTTTTTAACAATAAATCACCGTTCAAACAGATTACTAGTAAAATTTTAAATGATGACATTTTTATTTAAAAAAATGTGGGAGTTCAAAATACTGGAATTAATTTTTAAAAATTGGAGAAAAAAATTAATTGGCATTCGATCCTTTTCTAAAAATAAGCCATTATAAAATATGCACAGCAGAGGCATGAAAAATCATGACGATACGCACTTTTTGAAAATCATATCGAATGAATAATTATTTTTTAAAGTTTGCTAAATTCTTATGCAAGGTATAAGTTGTAAAATTACTTTTTAAATTTGAATTCGTCCAATTTGTTATCATTTTGAGCCTTTGAGAAGAAATAAAAACTAGCATACAGATGCTTACAGACATATTGATAGAAATTCGCATTCTTGTTTTTAGTGTAAAAAAAAAAAAGAATATATTGCTTATGCGACATATTGAAGAAAGTGACAATGATACCTAGGTAATTCATGCAATGGAAAATTAAACTGTTAAGTTGTTATACACTGAATTTTAGTGAACCTTTGAATTTTTAAAATACTAGTGCTGATGGATTAAACAACAACTTTTCTTTTCACTTTTTTTTTTGTTACAATATTTCATGAAAAATATTTGCCGAATATCAGTATATGTTGAATATGTTGATTATGTTCGTTTATACATATCGTGCAAGACTTTTTTTTAAATAATTGTCATATACCATTTACTTATTTGAACATTTAATTGTATGAAAAGTCAATAATGTACATTTCTTAAACCTTTATTATCCTGTTTACTTGTCTTTCTTCATGTGAGAGAAATAGTTCATAATATTAAGAAACAGATGCACTCAGTATCTGTATCAAAATACAGAATGAACAGTGATCGGTATCAAAAGAAAAAAAAATGGTCATCCTTGAAAGTTCCGATGCCTAGGAGAAGTAAGTTATCCCCAATGACAGGTCAGACCTGCTGACCCGCAGTGAGCCTACAAAACTGAAGCTCTTCGAAGATAAATTAATTCTTTGCTCGTCCATCCGTTTTTCTCAGACTTGCTAGCTAAAGATCTAAGTACAGTACTCCAATTTTGATTTGTTTGTTATAGTAGCCTTTACAGTAACCAAATTTCAGAATCAATAGAGCGTTTGGACGCCACCAATGGAGAAAAAATGAGGGAGAATTTTTTTGAAATTGAACTTCCTGTCTTCACACATGAAAATCTCAGGTTGATATTTTGAAACAAACATTTGTGACATCAATCTAAGATGTTATTGGTTATACTATTTAGTTAAGTACTACAATTCAGTGTGTCTTCTTCTTTGCTGATGACACTGAAAAAACATATGCATGTCTACTTAAATATCATCATTCAATGCATTTTTGTTATTGTACACTGTACATATTCGATGAAAGCATGATAACCGCTTTTCAGTACTTTCAGTACTTTGATTTCATAAAGGCATATTTTCTAATTATAGACGTCACGTGATGACGTCGTGGTGAAGCGATTCATGTAGTATAACGTCCCATTAATTGAAGTCTGTAGAATGCATTATTATAACAAAAGTTTTATGCATGACTTTTCCGATTTATTAGTGTTACATAATTATAAAACAGTCTTAAATTCGCCGAATTCTAGTCCATGTGCTGCCTTAACATAACCGCGAGGTTCCTTCTTCAGCATGAGATTTTAAAGTCTCTGAAATTGATTAAAACACATTATAATTATTTACAATTGTAAGTTCAATTTTTTAATACATTGAATTGACGACAGATTTTTCCATTATTTCCTTAGCATGGTGCTTCTCGCAAAATTAAGCATTAATTCATTTCACGTGTATATTCAGGAATCTACAGTGCCTACTAAGCAAACAAAGTTGATGCTGTATCATAGTAAAGAAAGATAGGAAATAAACACCTTCTTGTAAAATCTTATATAATTTGACTTAATTACCTTTTTGGCAATTGATGCATCGCACTTTTCTTTTTCTCTTTTCTTTCTTTGGGAGCCTAATTGACAATAAAATATTGTTTAGTTCTTTTTACAAAGCACATAAGCACAATAGATGGGAAATTTATTTATACTCATTTACTTGAAAAGTCCTAAAATACCTACCTGTACTCGCAATTTTTGTAAGGAAAGTGTTGTCGATTGTGGAGGAGAAGGGTATTCCTTGAACAACCTTTTCATCTTGGCAATGCTGATACCTTTCTCAATGACCTTCCGAAAGATATCCAGAGTCAAGTCAACACTTAACCGGCTGACTTCACGGAAAGAAAAGATGGTGCCTGACGGGAACAGATTGGCAATTTACTCTACCAGGCTCCAGCAACTGGTGTCCATGGTGGAGAGGCGTATTACGTGTTGTAGCCGCTTTTTTCGTTTTCTTCTTCCTTTCGATTACCAGTACACAAAGGAAATCTATTAGGAATCACTTTAAAGAATAACCATTTCTTTTAAAATCATATTTAACTATGTATTTTTTTCAAATGATAAATTTGGTGTCATAGTCAATATATATAGTCGGATATAATTTTTTGCAATAAGTTGTGTGTTTTACATCACCAACCCATGGCGAGGGGATAAATACACACGGCAAATAGGATAAAAGTCATATCCATCTATAAATCATGGGAGATTCTTTTTATCCCCTGATCAATGTTTACACAGTTTCTTTCTATATAGAAATCCACTTGAATTAACTTCATTACGCTAACAAAAACCATATGTGACATCATTACTATGAGATGCAAAAAATATTCAATGAGTCATATCCATGTACGTGATAAGGTGGTAAACATTGGTAAATAGTTTTATTGGATATTATTATTAAGTTGATTTTATTTATATGCAGATGTTGAAAAGTAAACAATAAAAAAATGTCTTAGCACAGCATGAAACAGCATACACAACATGTATATCGTCTTAATATTTCCTGGAAAACTTCCCTGCATATTTCTGAAATAATAGGTTGCTCAAAATTTTCAGTTCTTCTAGTAAGGATGTCTTCAGACAATTTGTTGTTTCTTCATTCCTTGCTAACCCAAGATAGGACATGGTACCATTAGAGTTTTATTTTTAATATGTTGACTTCTCTAAAAATAAAAATGAACATATAAATGTTGTTTATGTGTACCTGAAATTCTACTCTTTATGTACATGGTTTTCTTAATCACTCCTTTGTTGACTGATTTATGTATGCAATTTCTTTTCTTTGTACGAGATCATTTTTATGTATGGCTGAGATAATTACATGGCTTTTAGGTATCTCTCTGGATACAGCTCATTCAGCTGTTTCGTCACATCATGGTTATGATTACCATCAATGAGCTATACCTCCATATTGGCTCTAAATTAATCTTCACAAATTATAGTCGTTGCTGCGGGTGAATGTTGAGTTGAATTCCGTTTACTAATTTGGAGTTGAAACTGGTATTTAACTCGGCTAGATGTGTGGGGATTTAACGCTCTTACAGCGTATTGGACATTTTATCTTGCCAAAAGCCAATGGTTGGGGGCGGGGATTACACCCAAGTGGTGGGGGCTCCTTGGCTCCTGACGCAAAATGAATGGTCTTTGAAAAGTAAATGGTGTATCGCCAAAAATACATGATGTCATAAAAATAAATCTACAGTTGAACATCAGCATCTTGAATCCGATATCTTAAAAATAATGAATAGGAAGTCCCAACCCCATATTCTTCCATTTTATCGGATGAGACCGTATAAAACGAGGCCCCGTGCCACAGCAGATGTGGCACGATAAAGACCCCTCCCTGCTCAATGGCCCTAAGTGCCGAGCATAGGCACAAATTTGCAGTCCTTCAACGGCAATGGTGACGTCTCCATATCAGTGAAATATTCTGGAGAGGGACGTTAAACAGTATACAATCAATCAATCATTTTATCCACGATATCTTTTTCTCGAAATTTGACTGTGTTTTATGCATACTGATTGCACTGTACATCTTAAACGGACTATAGAAAGAAGTTACATGTGTATGTGTACAGTAGGTGAACTTGACACTGCATATTTATCAAGCTCCATGGAAATGTAGTCATAAAATTATCAATTTAACGGACTACCTTCTACCTCTTCTAGAAAGTCTCACCACCAACCAGGAACTACATTCTGTGCATTTCTGTTGTTAAAACCTTTTTCTGCATGCTGATATTCAAGACGGCTTTTTAAGATTCTAACGAAAATTTGATCTTCTTGTTAATGAACAGCATATGTTAACTTTGTAATCTTTTAAAATAGGGTGGGAAAGTCTCCTGAAGTGACTCGCTAGATATAACCTGAAAACTTGCTTCAGGGCTGTTGCCAAGAATGGTGTTATCAATAATGTTCTTGGTTCGTTATGTTTAAAGCAACACTAACCTTGCCAGGAAAAGCGAGAAACATGCGGATAGCGACATGGTTTTAAATTTGTTTTAGATTAAGAGTTTCGTGTCATAAATGCGGTTGTGCAAGCGTCAATGGGAGACACATCTTGCAAAGTTCAGGTATGTTTATTCAGTTAATGATACGATTGTTGCTTATATTCTTCAAATGATTGCCTGACGTTACGGCGTCAGGCTGTAGAAGGATTTATATTTCAAGATCCGAAACTAATAGATCATACCTCGAGAGCTAGATTTTTGGCAATCTGATTTACAATGGAATTCTTTAATTACCTGCATTTTATAAGAACCAATTTTTCAGAAAAAATGATATAACTAACGTTAAATACTGTAGTGTTTTACTTTCTTTAATCTTTTTTGCATGGAACAATTATTCCATGTGATTCACCGTTTCAACATGCCCGTGTATCCTTATTTCTGCAATTCTATACAACTGCATCAGTCCATTTATATTCTACGAATGCAATGCATCTCTCTTTTCGTGTCAAATGTCACAGTAGGCTTCCTTAGATTTTTCTATTGTGTGAATGGGTGTGCTAACGTACGGATATGGATTAAAATAATGTTAGTCCATTTAACCTCCTTCTAACACTTAAGAAATTATATGTGCAAATTTTATCTCATTCTTTTTAGTAACATCGTACATGTACATATCAGTATATGGACATGCAACACTAGAGAAATGATTTTTTGGGGGGTAATTTGTTTCCCGATCTTGCGGTTTGTTTACTACATTTTAAATGGACTAAACCAATAATGAACAACGCATGTAGTTCAACAAGTCATGGTTAAATGCATCAAGTCATGGAACATTTGTATCCCCGTTTCAGATGCACACAGTAGATAAGAAACCAATATAAAATCTTGATTCAACAGAATAAAAAATCTTAACAAGGTTAATGATCATCTACATGTACCAGAGATTTTTTTTTTAAATACCTCTTTCGAGGTCTATGGCAACTGTACATGTACATGTTACATTTTTTTCAATTATCATTCAAGAAATCTATCTAACTTGTTCTTATACTTATATTTTACATCAGAAGTGAAAACAATAACAAGAGGCCCAAGGGCATTGAATCGCTCTTCTGATAAATTGTACAACCTATCTCTTCTATTTGAAGCCTCAAACTCTAAGTATTCTAAGAGCCAAGTTGCATCAACTGACAAAGTTTGATGATTCTAAGCCAGTTATAACTGAAGATATTTTAATAAAGCTATAAAGCAAACTGTAAGCATAAGTGTAATGTCTATTTCTTCCATCAACATTGCGAAATTCATTGCCAATCGGTCAGGGGTTTTAGTGCTATGGCGGGACTTTATAGAATATGCATATGAAAAATCTTGCCTCTTTTAAAATTGTGAATTTCATGGCCTCTAGTTTAAATCACGAATCAAATTCAATTGTTGGAAAGTTGTCGCATGATACTTGGGGCTTCTTGTTCTTAATTTTAGACGATTTTTTTTGATTTTGTGTCCAGTTTTTTTCTTTTTGCAGACATTGGTTGTTCTTGATCTCTTTTTCTTTTCTTAGAAGGTTCTGAGAATAGGCCCTCCTCCTTACGTAGCCTGTTGTTTATGTAGGAGGATGCTTCATTGAGTAAAATACTTACATGTTTTAGTGTAGTTCATCTAGGCAAAGATAGGTGGCATTTTGAATGATTCAAAGACTCTCTCTACATTTGGTGGCTAAAAATTTTTAATTCTGATCTTGTCATTTTTTTGCAAGATAGTAGAGTTGCATCAGAGAGCCCTATGTCCTCACCAGTCATCGTCCATGTCACAAAGTTCATCTTCATTTTTTACAGAACCGGACACTGATATGGACACAACGTCAAAATCTAACATCTATCGTACTGATCGCCAATGTAAATTATAATTTTGTTTAGTTTGGAATTGGCTTCCTTCTTATTACGTTTCCTGGCCGAATCAGTCAGCTTACGCTTGGGCCCTGGTTTTGACTTCTCTACCGCCCACATCTTTTCAATATCATGCACTATACGCATGCGTATTAATTTTTCCGAATGAGTTCACATCCGAGGTCATATGCATATAATTTTCATTACTGTCTGGGAAGCAAGAATTACCGATGTACGCTAGAAATGTATTTTCTTTTAAAACGATTACTTATCTACTCATGTAAGACGTATAATTTGCATTTTAACAATTATTTAACATTGATATCAGTTAAATTTTTTAATGAAAACAATTTGTTTAAATTCAGATGTATTATCACTTTAAAGCATATCTCAATAGAGAGACCCAAAGATATATTTGTTTACACACCCATTGATAATTTTTTTTCTAGTCGTCATTGTTCTTTGTGAGTTTTGCATGTATATAAATTTACTGTGGAAATCAATTATCATGTCTCAGTTATATAGCATTTGTTTACATATTAAAGCATGTGAAAAAAAATATTTATCATATCGTGTTTTTCAATAGAAATCCACAAAACTTACAGTTTTTGACCCCTGGCTTGCAGCCTAGTGCTTATTGTTCATAATGGAGCAAATTTTTCATTTTACAATGTTGAAACAGTGTATATTTGAATTTCTCTTTACTTTCATCAGTACAAAACATGTATTTTACATTTTCACTATTTACTTTAAATATAAAACAACGATTTGATTTTTATTTCTATGTAGATATATGTAAATATTCTCTTCTTTATTCATAAAATAATATGTCTATGAATATCAAGTGAAAAGTTTTAATTTTATACAAATTCAAGTGCAAACAATTTATTTTACACATCTTCCCAATATTACGGCCTAATACCTTTGACGCTTGCGTCAATATGGTTTTCTTGCATGCCTTGTTACGGTATTTAAGGTGTTTTCGGCAGTTTATTTCAATTAGTTAGGGATAAGTCACATGGTACGTCAACTTCAAGGTGCTTTCATTTAGCACACGTGTGCTGAGCGAGCACTTTATGATAAGTTAGGATGTAAGAGTTTATATAAATAAGATATGTTCACTTTCCAAGTCCAACCTGATCTAGGGACATAGTACATGGACGTGATATAGTATCTAATCCAACTTCATGTACATTAACATCATCCAATTTATGTGTAGTTTCTCCAGTCCTCGATATGCATAGAATCATGCGAAAAAGCGGCAGCATTCTTGTCGACATTCCCTTGTGAGTTGCAAGCTGCCTATGAATCGATCAGAGAATCTGGTAAACTGCCACCGTCACTCTCATTTTACAGGTTTACTTTTTGACTTGTCAATTTTCTGTTGCATGTCTTACGTGTTGTCGAAGATCACGGAGAGTATAACTGTTCTTGCAAAGCCGACAGATATTTTCACTTTGAATTCCAACATTTATCAGTACTTAAGTTTGTTTGCACTGGTCGAGGAGGAGGTTTAGTCATATTTATTAGAAAAGAAATATTCAAATATGTCTGCTTATTAGAAAATACCTCTGATACTATAGTAGTGTTAAAACTAAATCATGTTCAGCTCAATTATAAACCTATATACCTTATTATCTGTTATTTTCCTCCCCATGGAAATGTTTTCAATGAGCGAGAGGATATACATGTAGATTGTTAAATATAGCACTCATGGTCATATATTTACATCGAGTGATTTCAATGCTTGGTGTACGATTGTATTGTACCTTGGTTTCCATATCCGTGATGATGATGTCATGATCTTATATGCCTGGTACATTTATAGATGATTTTACTAAGGTTGAGTTAGAGACAAAAACCAAGTCCAAGAGGTTGTCTTCTCTGGTTGGGTGTTCATGTACCTGCACGAGATTGTTCGTACTCATGATGTCGGCAAGTTCTTGTTGTACTTCCCTGTCTGGTCCCTTTGCTGTCTGTAGGTTCCAGTTTATATCTGGGCAGTTGAAGTCCCCAGTAATTATTTTGTTTGTGATGTTGCAGGCGTCTATTATTTCTAGTGATTTCTTTAGTTCGTCCAGGTGTTTCTGTTCTCTTTGTGGCATATTGAACGTACCAATTAGTAAGTCCTTACTGTTCTTTACTTTGGTTTTTTACCCACTGCATTTCACCTTCTGTTACGAATTTTCAATTGATGTTATAGATTTTTCTACAAGGATGAAGACACTTCCTCCTTATGTACCTCTGTTATTCCTGTATACATTGTAATTTGGTGGGAATATTTCGCTAGATTTAATTGCGTCTTTTGATGAATTTTGTCCTGGTTTCACCCCTTTGTCCAGTACTCAGGGGGGAAGCTGATGGGGTGACCAATTCTGGTGTGCCGCCCTGCTCACTCGTTGTCGCTTTTAAAAAAAGGAAAGTGGGGAAATTAAATGACCAAACAGAATTTAAAAAAAAAAAGTATATTTCATAAATAACCAAGAGAGAGAGAGAGGGAGAGAGAGAGATAACTTACTTTCATTACGTAGGGAAAAAGAAGAAAGATATGATCACATACTTTGTCCTGTACTCAGGGGGCGGGGGGAAGCAGATGGGTGACCAATTCTGGTGTGCCCTGTTCGCTCGTTGTCGCTTTTAAAAAAAATGCCTGAAAAAATAATGAAAACCCAGGAGGAATGATTCTTGTAACATAAGAGAGAGAGAGATATAGAGAGATATATTGTATTCAATCTAAACTATCTTTTCACCCTGCGCTTGCATTGCTATGGGAGATTGGATTTTTACGATTGTTCTCATTAAAACAAACTTTAAAACAGGAAAGGCTGTTCTATCAGCAGAAAAGAATTATACTATGCTTAAATGCTTTTTAATGTACAAGTATTTAAAAGCCTCGATAATTTTGAAATTACTGCTTAAATAATGGTTGTTTCCTCCATGCATTTCACAGATGGTGCAGTGGGTCAGATTATGCAATATTTTGTCGATATACTTTGAATTAATGGAACATTTTGTGTCCTATTGACCGCTGATAGTTAGACTATTTTATACTTATTAACACTAATCATTTATTCCCTTAAAAAGAGAAAAGAACTCCTTTCTTGGACCGCCCAGGTCAACTTCTATGGGGAATCTAATGTTAAGTAACGTTGCTATTTCGTCGACGGTGTCTTCGAATATGTTAACACGGCTGACAAAAATGCCAGCCATGTCCCCCTCCACTACATCGGCTTCATATATACCATCTAGAGGCCTTCCTTCAAGGAATACGTCTTGATAAGTTTGGAGAATTTTGGTCGGTTCTGCGCTGTTTTTTCTAAAAATAATTTTAAACTAGTGCTAATTGTAACGGGGACCGTTACAGATGTTCCCCAAACGCTCCCCAACTCCCTTTTGGTGCCATATTCCCTGTAAGCTTCATTAAATAAGACAAACTCTATGCAGCTGAGATTTTAACAACATTTACAAAGAAGTGTACAAAAATCATTTACACTTTAGTATTGCACGCGTGCACATGTGAATGCATTTGCGTGATGTCCATATCATCTTGTACACAATCTATAATTTTAATACACTGAATATTAAAGTATTTCATCCAAAATTATTTAAAAAATACGCTCATTCAAGTGTATGTTTGATTTTACTCATTTCACGTGCACGCACGTGCATACATGAGCATGGTGACCATACCTTCTTGTAGAAGTCAATTACATCTATTCATGTTCTAAATTCCACCCCGTTTGGGTGAAAACTAAGGGAGTTATAGCTGTTTAAAGTTTCAGCCAATCGGATTGCAGCACATGTACACGCACGTGTATGCATGTGCATGGTGACCATACCTACTTGTAGAAGTTCATTATATCTATCTATGTTCCAAATCCCATCCTGTTTGGTTGAAAACCAAGGGAGTTATAGCTGTTTAAAGTTTCAGCCAATCAGATTGCAGCGCATGTGCATGCACGTGTTTTCATGATAATTGCTTTATTTCGTGTTGTAGGATATTTTAATACATGGCTATGTGCAAAATTTCAAAGGATTTCGTCAAAAAACAAGAAAGATATTAAGACTTTAGTTGCAGCCAATCAGAGCGAAGTGCACGTGCATGCGCGTGAGATCTTGCTATTTTCACCATGTCGTCATGTCTATACTACTAATATATCCTCACATTATGAGTTTCAAAGCATTTCATATAAAAATAGAATGGTTGTGGATATATCTATTATGTTGGTCATTTCACGTGTTGCACGTGCGCGCTCTTGCAAGCACGTGTGCGCAAAATGACCATGATTCCGCAAATCTACATAACATGTCTACTAACCCTAAAAAGGTTTTACCTACATCGGACGAACAGTTTACAAGATCATTCCCGGACAAAAAAGTTCCAGGAAGAAGAAGAAGAAGAAAAATAATAATAATAATAATAACTAGTGCTAATTGTAACGGGGACCGTTACAGATGTTCCCCAAACGCTCCCCAACTCCCTTTTGGTGCCATATTCCCTGTAAGCTTCATTAAATAAGACAACCTCTATGCATCTGAGATTTTAACAACATTAACAAAGAAGTGTACAAAAATCATTTAAACTTTAGCATTGCACGCGTGCATATGTGAATGCATCATGACCATCTTGTCTACACAATCTATATTTTTAATATACTGAATATTAAAGTATTTAATCCAAAATTATTTTTTTAAAAATACGCTCATTCAAGTGTATGTTTGATTTTACTCATTTCACGTGCACGCACGTGCATACATGAGCATGGTGACCATACCTTCTTGTAGAAGTCCATTACATCTATCTATGTTCTAAATTCCACCCCGTTTGGGTGAAAACTAAGGGAGTTATAGCTGTTTAAAGTTTCAGCCAATCAGATTGCAGCACATGTACACGCACGTGTTTTCATGATAATTGCTTTATTTCATGTTGTAGGATATCCTAATGCATGGCTATGTTCAAAATTTCAAAGGATTTCGTCAAAAAACAAGAAAGATATTGAGAATTTAGTTGCAGCCAATCAGAGCGAAGTGCACGTGCATGCGCGTGAGATCTTGCTATTTTCACCATGTCGTCATGTCTATACTACTAATATATCCTCACATAATGAGTTTCAAAGCATTTCATTTAAAAATAGAACAGTTGTGGCTATATCTATTATATTGGTCATTTCACGTGTTGCACGTGCACGCTCTTGCAAGCACGTGCGCGCAAAATGACCTTGATTCCGCAAATCTACATAACATGTCTACTAACCCTAAAAAGGTTTTACTTACATCGGACGAACAGTTTACAAGATCATTCCCGGACAAAAAAGTTCCAGGAAGAAGAAGAAAAATAATAATAATAATAATAATAATAATAATAAGAAACAGAGTAAAAACAATATGTTCCCCAACTTCGTTTGGGGAACATAATAAGAAACAGAGTAAAAACAATATGTTCCCCAACTTCGTTTGGGGAACATAAATATAAAATAATAGTATGAAAAAGGCATCCTTCCTTCTCATAACTACATGTATGTACATAGTTCATTGGTTAAATACCCAGATTTAGAAAAAAAAAGATTTCTAAAGAATTTATGCATTTTCACTATATAATCAACAAAGCCCCACCGTAACACCTTTACCCCTAAACCAGGGGTCATGAAATTATAAAAAAAAATTGGAAGAGGCAGCCTTATTCAACATAACTACGTACTTTGTTAGTTTATTTAATGCTCAGGAGCATAAGAAAAAGACTAGCCTGAAAAGATTTTTTTTTCAAAACAAATGTATTACATATAGCAAACAGGAGAAAAAAATTGACCCTATATAGATTATTAATATGTATTTCCATAAATAAAATTTTTAAAAAAAATTAACAAATATGCTCAATAACAGTAGAGGATCTTATAGATGAAAATATCCCATAAATGTACTGTATAGCAGCTTATATATTTGTATAAGAAGATCCCTTTTTATGAGTTCAATGAGATCTATATTAGCTTTTAAGTAAATGCAGTATACATAATGGTAATTAAATGCAGTATACATAAAATTAATTACACAAAAGACTTTTTCCATAGAGATGCAAGATATTTATGACAGTTTAAATAGCACATGATGATAATAAGTATGACAAGTAGATTATAAAATAATCTCCTACATGTATTACTATGCATAGATGTTAAAGTTAATTTCTGTCATGACTATAATGCAATCAGAAACAATATTTTCCCCAAAATAATACTGAGTAAACAAAGATATTTCCTAAAGAAAAGATAAAAAGATCATTCATCCAATAAAATCATATCTGCGTCCTCTGCACAAAAAGGAACTTTTCTGATTAAAATTATAAGGTAAGTTTAATTTCTGCTGATGTTTATGTTTTTATACATTATTTGATAATCCAGGTTCCGACTTTGGAGAAGACACTATTGCGATCCCACTGCAGTCTTGAGAAGAATGGAGCAAACCATTCTCTTAAAGGTTTTGATATTTTGTCTGTAAATTTTCTACTTCTTTTTTTTTTCATTTGCAAATTTTCTTTTGATAGCTTAGAATTTTTATTTTCATTCATCTTTACGAGTGTTATCACTTTCCCATCTATGGCTTTTTATATTCTTCTACACCTTTGTTAGCTTGTGCATTATTTTTGTTTGAAATGCCATAGCACACTGCTTTCAACTGGATGTCTCCTTTTTTCGATCTTGGTTACAAAAGTATTCAATCTCGTAATTTTCGAAAATGTAGCCATACTCATCTTAATAAAATGGTTATTTAATTTTTTCCATAACTGAATGATTTTTCCATAACTGAATGACTTGTACTGGAGCTATCCATGGCAGTAGAACACTACTGATAAAATTTCTGTTTAAAAACAAAACTTAGCTGAATGATCTGTGAAACTATCCATGGCAATGGAACACCACTAATAAATCCTGTAAAAACCCAAAACAATAATGGGTTTGTTCTAAGCTAAATGATCTCTGAAACTACCCATGGCAATCAAACACCATTATTTTTTTTTTCTACAAATCAGGAAAATTATATAAACAAAAAATATGTCAGCAAGTGCTAACTAGGAATTAATGATTCATATCAAAATACATGGCATGTTACAACAAAGAGTGTACTAAAACTCCAGGTATCTGCGATGAGCAGTTGCTAAGAAAACTGCCACGAAAATCTGCTTTGTATAAACAGTACAAACAGGAAGTTTACATAGGATTTGACCATAAAAGTACCCCAACATATGGCATGCCTCAGAAAAAAAAAATGAATTACAATTTCAAGCATCTGCGATGAATTGTTGCTTAGAAAATTGCGACAAAAAATTGTCACGGACAGACAGACGGATAGATAGACACACAAGAGTAAACAGTATGCCCCTCTTCTTCGGAGCGGGGGTATATATATACTTGGCGATTCTTGACACATTGGTTTTCTTGGCGATTCCTTACGATTCTGAGAGAAACTTCCTGATTATTCTGTTTTATGAACGGATCCTTTTGTTCTTCAGCAATGAATTGACAAGGCGGGTAAATAATATCAATAGAATTGCCAGAACATCTCCATGATCTCAATTTGATAATCAAAAATTGAAACCAATATAACCATTCACTGATAGTTTTTTATTTATCAAGTAGATTAACTTCAAGTAAGTCGTGTATCATCTTTGATTTAAATGTGATGATTCATCTCGCATGATCTAAAGGGTGTATTTTTTTCCAGAAATCTACAATTTTGCAGCTAATTTTAGTAATAAACAATTATTTAAAAATAACTTATTTATTTCTCTGAAAATTAGAGCAAAATGACCCTTTAAAACCAAAAGCTAAAATTGATTTTACAATGCTGTAACCGTAGTTAAAAATACATGGATTTTTACCAAGGGCGTAGTTTTGTAATAATATAGTTCGCAAACATTTTTATCACCCCTCGTTTAAACATGTACCGTATTTTAAAAATATTTTTATATCATATATTATTCACATACAAAATTCTACAATTAGACATTTCCAGTTACGAGCTCGGACTCGTACTCTGTACTTCAAAATGTAAGGGGCTGAATCAAAATTTTACAAGGGGTTTTTAAGGTAGACCGATTTTATGCCATTTTCCGCGACAAATAAAAAAAAGCAAAGACAAATTTAATACTACAAATGTAGTATAGATTTATCATTTGTTTTCTTTTGCATGACAAAGCAGTGCAAATATTGACTCTTTGTCTTATTTTGTAACTTGGATGCCTCTACAGTGTGCCTTTGGCACGGAACAATTTTATTTCTCGAATTACATGTTGTACATTTTTCTGTGTATATTCATTTTTTCTGTTAAATGTGCTGCATTGTCGCTGCTGATTTACAGATCTTCAAGGAATCTAAGAAACTGTTTTTATGTGTTTTTAAATATATCAATTTTTGACACGATCCCTAAAGATTTTGAAACAACTGTCCGAGTCAGTGTGCGAGTACGATCTCGAGTCCGTGAAATCTGGAAGTGTCTATTATCCACTATTTTTAGGGCAAAAACTGATGGATGGGAAACCCCTCTCTCGTCCAGGCAGGCTGACTCTGGCCATGGTAGATTCATTCCATGTGTGGTAAGGCCAAGATTGGAGGAAGAATAAAGGTAACAATAACAGGATATCTATAGAGACCATGGCCATTCTGCACCATTATTCTGAAGATGCGGATCATTCCTTCTGTTCCGATGGAGTCAACAGTTGTCCAAATGAAAGATGAATCAAGAAACGGGGGATAATACATATACACCAGTTAGTAATCCACTACCAGCTGCAGTTTTGTAAATTCTAAAGTCAGTGTTTGATTCCCTTTCCGATTCTTATCTGTTGCAAGGGTGTAAAAACTGTCTGACTCAGAATCAAAATGAAAGTCTTCATCATGTTGTCTGGGGATTTGCTCCAAAGGATCTGTATCATTCTGCTCATGAGGTAGACCTTGCCATAACTTTGGGTGTCTTGACATTTAATACAGGAATTTCAAAATGCATGAATAATATCCTCCCTTCTTGTGGACTGCGTTTCACTGAAAAAATGCAAAATCTGTTCGGAAAAATTGACGGTGTTCGAATTTACGAGGCAAATAGAAGCATCACCGCTGAGCAAAAAGAAAAACGGAAAATTAACCGCTATAAAAAGAGAAGGAAATTAGATGCATTCCGGCACATTGAGGGTACCCTTAACAAATCTGGAAAATTCCACAGCAGTGCAAAATCATCCAGTTCAGGTTCTGTACGGAAGTGTTCCAAGTGTGGCAAACCTCGTAAAGGACATTCACGCGGAAATGTTCTTAAATTTTGTTATCCTTGTAATTATAACCAAAGCATTTTCAATTATCAACTAGTTGTCCTGCTTATCCATTTTGTCAGATTGTAAAATATTGAGAGACACGAACATCATAGAGAGACTTGATTCATATTTTTTAATTAATAATTATTTTACATTTTACTGCAGAACAGCAGAGCAGAACTCTTCCATGGAAACCTTGTAAGCTTCCTGAAATGTTACAAAACAAATGTATTTTAATATTTAAAACCTATCAAATACAATCTTTTCTTATTATTTCCTAGTCTGAATATTTAATGTACATAATATCTAAAGTAATAATCCATGCATATGTTAAAATTTAGTAATTACCAACCATCTTGGAATTCTCTTCTGAGCTGCTCTTCCATTGTTCACACTTCTTACAGATGTTATCAGCAATCAAACTACGGGGGTTCTGATTCAGACAGGGAGACATAACGGATCACCGATGACCATAGAAATAGGAGGCGGAGCTTAACTCATGCCATTTTGCCGGGAAATCTTTCTGAATCAGGACTCAACACCTTTTCCTTAATTAAAATCATTGAAATACTGAAAAGATCCTCCCATTTTTGTGAATATGCATAGGGAATGTGTTTAAGTGACATGTATCCAAAGCTGGATCTCGAAGGTGCCATATATCTAAACCTTTGGCAGATTTTGTTGTGTAATAGGTTTTTGCCCTCTACTGTAAAGTAAGATCAGACAGTTGGTGGTATTATTTCAAAGGATTCAGCTCCCTTATTTATTGACCAATTTTTCTGAAAATTGGCTTGGTTGTTCCTCAAATGTGTGTTCACAAAACCGTATCTCAAATTTTTGATATTGCGCTTAGTTTTGGAATAACTGAGGGACATGTTAAATAAGGCCACTAAATTGGTGACTTTGAGGTGCAAATCGTTGTAACTTTTGAATGAGAAGATTTATCAAAAATCTGAGATACGGTTTTCAAGTTCAATCTTTAATCCACCATGAGGCAAAATAACCACTTTCAGGAATGAAATACAAAAAAGTTGATATATGAAATATTAATGCAGTAAAATTTACATAAAAATGTCAATAATTTTTTAATAAGTTAACCAATGAAGTTAAAGTTAGGATAAAAAGAAAGTATACTTAACAAGCTTTCAAATGATCGATACTTATGTTATGTTATGTTTGATAATGAAAGAAATATAGCCAACTGAAACTTTGACATTTGTAAACCTTTGGTGTATCCTTAAATTCAATCAAACAACCAAATCAAGTCCCTACATGGGCGCCAATGTAACGTGTTTGCCTAACACATATAGTATTGGATTTTTCTCAGGGTCTAGGGCCCCCTCAGATACCTTGCTGAGGAATTTGATTGTTGACTATAACTTATTTACATATGCAAAATAAACAGATATCGGGTGCTTCCCTAGCACGCAAATTAACCAAATAATTAATTAATCCGCCTCTTAATCAGTTGGGCTTCTATCTCTGAAGCGACTTTCAGAAGCGCCCCAAAGAAATAACCAAAGCGCCAGCACGTCGCTTCTCCCAGAAGAGACAGGTTACCCGTAGATTAACACAGAAAGACCGTTTATGCAACGCTCACGTAGACTATTACATGTATAAGGTAAAAAACTGTTTTGCACATTGCAAAGCAATAATGACTTATGAACAGACTTACCGCTGTTGTCTATTTC
Organism: Saccostrea cuccullata; assembly: GCF_032062105.1. Taxonomy (NCBI): domain Eukaryota; kingdom Metazoa; phylum Mollusca; class Bivalvia; order Ostreida; family Ostreidae; genus Saccostrea; species Saccostrea cuccullata. The sequence continues at coordinate 22,094 of NW_026925215.1, forward strand.
TTTGATAATACCGCACTTCTCCGCTGGCACTCTATCAGCAACTGACTCTATCGAGTCTCGAGGCCTTATATATACTTTGGGTATATCACGTGACAAGCCCAACTCGGAATGTCTGGGAGCTCGGGGTTTTACGAGCTCAGGGCCCTTTCGGAACGCCCTGTCCCTTTCCCTTAATTATCTATTTTCGTTACACAAAAAAGTAGTGTACACCAAGATACATAATTCTGTGCATCAGTTTTTGAATGGTGTTGCCATAGTTACTAAAAATAGAAATTTCTGTGAAATTCTTTCAAAATGCTACTCCTCCTACAGTTTTGGTCCGATTTCAATATAACTTGGCACACAAGTAGACTACACTAAGATACGTAATTCTGTGCATCAGTTTTTATTTTGACGAGCGGCAAAAATCATTTTTCTATTTATTGCTGTTTTAAAATTCAAGTCCCAACTGCCACTTATCTCTTCCTTTGTTTTAAGTATAAACCAGTAGAGCTACAGTCTCGAAAGAGACGTCTGTTTAAGATTACATCAATTTAAGTGGTCCAGGGGCCATGAAACTCACAAATTCGGAAAGGGCAGCATTCTTTATTATAATTATGTATTTCCTTTGTTGTTAAATACCAAGGATCGCGCAATGACGAGCCATATGCATTCATGCAATATGCGTGATTAAGGTAACAACTCCTAACTGCAAAGTTTTTCTACCAATACTGATACATACATCGATCCCATGACAGCTCTTTGTCCCCAGGTATTTGATTGTTAATGGTTTCTTATGTTTTATTATAGTTAATACATTTACTACACGTTTTTTCAATGTATTCTACTGAAAAAAAAAGTGGTGACTGTGTGGGTTCGGGCATGAAAGCATTTCTAATTCTCTTTTGACCGGGTGACTTCTTGGTTAGTTCAGTAGTTTATTTCTTACATTCAAGAAATATCAGTAAACACAATACTCTGTGTGCTCTAGTAAGTAAATGTACATTTCTTGGTCAGAGTGTAGCAAATGTACGAAAACCTACGTTTCCTTGATTATTTTCGATTTTGTATTTATGATATGCTTCTTTAACGGATATTAAAAGTTAATACCATGTTTTATTGCATTACGCCGATGTTGAAAACTTAAGAAATATCTGATCTTTTGAAAAATGCTTTTAACTCATTACGTTAATGCGAGTTCGTTTCTCTTGCTTTGATCTCAACGAAAATGTCTTTCTGGTACATTCCTTCCACAACAGGCTTTTTGCAGAATCAATTACTGCAGACTTCCCTTGCGTTTTTTTCTCCAGTTCACCAACAGGGTCTGTAGGGTTTATATTTGGAGAATTCAGAGTTTTTTGTTTGTTATCAAGCTCTATATTTTCCCTTTCTTTTCTGTCAGTCCGTCTCTTTGCACCTCTCCTGCTCTATTTTTTTCCAAATTCTTCTAAGAGGTCATCTTTATTCGAAGTTATTTTTCTCTATTGTATTTCCATTGCACATTATTTCTTGTGGAAAGTGTTTGCTTTCTGAGTTATTGCAGTAACTGATGAATAAGTTGTATGGTTCCTTTTACAATCCTTCTTGAATCTGTTCTCCGTGAAAAAATAGATTCGTTTTTATATCTGGCATCTGCTCTCTTTATATCTGCTCTTGTAGAAATACTGCATGATGTCCAATTGTTTAGTTGTTTCAATTTACAGATTATTTGAAAGAACTAAAGAGTTAGACAACAATTTGTACGGAGAAGCACAATCCATCAAAGCGATGAATGAGAAAGGAAAACCATCATCAATTGCTGAGATGGCGGGGGGGGGGGGGGTTATTGAATATTGTGGCAGATCACAGATCAAGATTTATTGAATAAATATTTCCTAATTCAATCATTATTTTAGATATTTAAAACCTCAAAAGGTTTGGGAAGGAAAAGCCTGTGTGATTTTACAGACAAAAATAGATGGTAGAATAAGTCTATTCTTGATAAATCCACCGAACAAATCTTCTGTATCCAAGATGTCTGTAAATTCTGTAATATTATTTAAAATAATGCTTTATGTGCACTTTAGTAAGGTCTAAATTTAAAATAAATTGTTTGTTTGCCCTTCGACGACCGACCTTCAGACCTTAGGCCTTTAGGCTTTATTTAAGTAATTCTGGTCAGTATTGGCTGAGAATAATCAAACTTTGTGAGTCGCTGCTTCTTGGGTTTTCGGAGAATGACGAGCTTTGACATTTTGTGACTATAATTAAGTATCTTTGGTACTTATTGACCTAAAATCATCAAACGCATACTGCTGTGACCACTTCCTTGCCATACACATTTACCATTAAAGTCACAAATGACGTCTAAGGATGGGAGTTGCGCCTGTGTACAGTAACACAAGCACAATATTCCAACAAGGAGAGTGACGAGAGTAGAGATCAGACCGGCCATAGCTACGATTGCACTCTTTTCACCAACGGATAAAAGTGTTGAATTTCGAGCCCGATTTTATTGTTTCAAAAATTAAAAAAACCTTTATTTGATTTTCACGGTTTAGACCTTATATGCTTTGTTTGAAGTTAATCATTAAAATGCACACATACATAACTAAATTCATTAAGGTCTTCCGTTTCAGACGGAAGACCTTATAGTGATTCTACTGTTTTTTCTTCTTATTATTTTTTTTCCCAAATCTTGTCGACAGGATTTCTCAGAGATGACTGGACGGATTTTCCTGAAATTTTCAGGGATGATAGAGAATGAAAATACCCCGAGATGTTTTTTTCATTTTTTCAAAATTCACTTCCGTTCGTCAGATATGTCCGATTTCCGATTTTTTCAAAAATATTTAATCCGAGTGAGATCTCAGAAACGGTAAGAGATTAAGGCACTAAACTTACAGGGATGAGAGATCTTGATAAGTAGGCAAATCCAATTGGGTT
>NW_026925216.1:0-25154 GCF_032062105.1 Saccostrea cuccullata
CCGGTAGGATTAATTTTGGTAAAATATAAAACATTCTTAGATCCACGCCTTGGTTGATGGATTATGTGTGATAGAAGGTGTAAGGTCACGTGGTCAGCTCAGCGAGTCATTCAGTTGTATTGTGATAACCCGCCTGCTGACCACGCTAAAATTAGAGGCACGTCTATTTTGAAGACCCTCCTCCACCCCTGCATTCCTACCCCTTAAAATGGGTATTAATGTGTCAAAAATCATATATTTGATTGGTTCTGGCTCGATTTGTTTATACTGTTTTTATGTATTTTGTTTCACTATTATCCTTGGGCTAGGCCTATTTTGTTTTTATGTGCCATCTTTTTGCTAACTTTTTCATATGATGTTTTCATTGTCTCGTCTTACAGATACTTTTTTCTAGTCAGTTTTGGGGGATCAGACATTATCATATTTTACGTAACTACTAATCAAAGCTTGTGAATCTGATCCCCTTCTTGTTTGTTAAATTGTTCACATTTATACCGTCATTTTAATAAATGACATTATTCATCTCTATGAAAGTGTTTTATTTGACTTATACAAAATTAGCAAAAACAAGCTGCGGTGAGCTTGCATATAAGCATAAGAATACATAAAAAAAATTCTGTAAAATGGCATAGTTTAGTCTTCATATAAACTTTGTATTTATTGAGAAATAGTTTCAAAACAGTAAAAATTTAAGTAAATTTCAACCTATTCCATCTTGAACTCAAACAACAGAACGAAACGAAAGTTTGAAAGAAAAATAAGTATAATACAGCACCGAAAAGACATATTGATTTTTTTATATATCAATAGTTTTGATTTTACCTCATCTTCATAATTTGAAATTCCTAACTAATTCGTCTACGTCTTTAAAAAGTTGTGCAACCTTTTTTAAAGAAACTATTTTCACAAAATTGGCTTTAAAACGTCATTTTTCCATATATTTCAATAGTAAAACGTAAAATATGTATTAAAACTATACCGCGTTTACAGTCATATAACACTGAAACTACGTGAGCAAATTTGACAAGAGGCCCACGGGCCTTTTAGGTCACCTGAGTATCATGTAACAACTTTCTAACAATTGAATTTGGTTCATGTTTTAAACCAGAGGCCATGAAATTCAGAATTTTGAAAGGGACACTATTGCTTATCATAATTATAGACTTAGCATGCTTACTCTATTTACTTAATACCCAGAGGTAGAACAGAGTAACAAAGAGAAAATAGACTTGCACTTCAAACCAGTTGTGCACCCCACCCAAAAGGAACCATTGACCCTGGGGCCACATATTTCAAAATTTTGGAAATTTTATCATAAAATGGTTGATTGATAACTAAAAAGCAGATTTTAAAGCATTAATATATTTTCAATTTATGTACGCCCCCACCCCACCCCGATACCCCTGACCGAGGGGGCATGAAATTGACCATTTTGCTAGATGCAACTTTCTACATCATAAATATATATACTTGAATCATTGGTATAATACCCTGGAACAAAGGAAAAGATTTTAAAAGAATAAATGTATTTTTCGCTATATAGTCAAAAGAGCCCCCCCCCCCCCCTTTACACCAGTTGGTAAAACCCCTGATACAGGGGCCATGAAATTCACAAATTCCCCTGATACAGGGGCCATGAAATTCATAAATTTTGTTGAGGCGCTCTTGCTCACTACATGTATAACTATATACGAGGGTCATTAAAAAAATACGTAGACATTGTTCCTCATTGTCACATTATTATTACAAGATTAAAGATCAACACATTTTCGTAAATAAAAACATTTAATTTGTCTATGTGTGAAGTTTCATTCCATTTGATTCAATTGAACTCAAGCTAGCCAATTTTTAAATTTTTAAATTTTAAATTTTTTCAATTTTTAACATGTTTTGTTACCACGGAGCACGATTAACCAGCATTGTAACGTCAAAACAACATCGAGAAAGTTTCTCAAAATTAGTCTACTTTTTAATTTCATACACAGTTTGTAGCGTCTTCTCCATTCATAAAAACATATCCATAACAGTAAACACTTCTTTTGCTATCAATTGTGCAAATAGCTTGAATTAGATTGTCATTGTTTTCAAATTCCTTAGGCCTACTGCGGAACCCTATTACTTCCGAAGCAGTGAAACGCACATCACGTTTAATGACGTTCTTAACTCTTTTGACAAGATTTTCAACTATACCCTGTTTCTTTCCAGACCATCCATCGTCTGATTTAAACTTGCTACCACTCAAAAATTGTATTTTCCACTCTATACAAATACACGGCTAATTTTTCATACATTTTTTTGTTTATACAGATTTTTTTTAAGTTTGTTAAAGAAGTTTCCCGAAAGGAAAACAAATTTTATTACTACTCGCTGCTCCGTGACGTCCTACAACGTCATGGTTTTTCGCCTTTTTTAATCAAGTCCATATGTATTTAGAGACTGATACCTTTTAAACGGAACAATATATTTCAGTACCTGATAGCATCCGAAGTAATACAGCCAAACTGAATTTAAACATCTAAATTTCATTTTGTTACGACTCCATTTATTCGATTTCTGGCTTTAGATACTATAAAGTGAAAATTAGTGAATTATTCAATTTTGACGTTGCTCCGTGACCCCATTTCTGCTGTTCTAAATCCTTGATAATTTGTACAAATATGAAGATATATTCCAATTCTTTAATTCAAATTATTCAAATTAGTTGTTTTAATGTGTACCAAATTTGGATGTAATATGACGTTAAATAACAAAGTTGCGACAAAAGTCTACGAACTTTTTGAATGACCCTCGTACTAAGTTAGTTTATTTAATACCCAGGGGCCCGTTTCACTAAAAGGCAGTCGTAACTTATGGTGTAAACAGGAATGGACTGCTAATTCTGTTGCCGAGGGTATCGGGGCTGACCGTAATGTTAAATTGTACAATTGGTCATTTAAATTTTATTAATTTCATATGAAATTAAGAAAACAGAGAGTTTTGATAGGTGGTACCAATTCTCGAATAGAAATTTCTTACCATGCATATATGATGGCATGTCAAACGTTGCAATATTTGATAATCTTGTGATGTATATTCAAAATCTTGTGATGTATGTTCGAAATCTTGTGATGTATATTCAAAATCTTGTGATGTATATTCAAAATCTTGTGATGTATGTTCGAAATCTTGTGATGTATATTCTATAATCTTGTGATGTATATTCAATATCTTGTGATGTATGTTCAAAATCTTGTGATGTATATTCAATATCTTGTGATGTATATTCAATATCTTGTGATGTATATTCGAAATCTTGTGATGTATATTCTATAATCTTGTGATGTATGTTCGAAATCTTGTGATGTATATTCGAAATCTTGTGATGTATATTCAATATCTTGTGATGTATGTTCAAAATCTTGTGATGTATATTCAATATCTTGTGATGTATATTCGAAATCTTGTGATGTATATTCTATAATCTTGTGATGTATGTTCGAAATCTTGTGATGTATATTCGAAATCTTGTGATGTATGTTCGATAATCTTGTGATGTATATTCGAAATCTTGTGATGTGTGTTCTACAATTCAGTGATGCGTGCAATAAAATTGCATGACGCAACAGAAAAGTAAGGACAATTTTCATTGGTTAGAAATAACGAAAGTAGCTGAAGCGTCGGGAAAACCATGCAGGTGAGAAAAAACACAATCATCAGTTTGTTTATTGCAGCACTTATTACGAGATGCACGAGTGTTGTTCCTGGTGACATGATGGAGATATTTCGGCCTGCTAGGGAAAAAACTCAGTAAACGTAGATATATTGACAAAATTTGTAGGTACTTGTAACGATATGTCACGATGCTGCATTGTCAGATACAGTATTTATACATGCATGCTAAAAAGTTAAATCTCGTAGTAATCAATATAGCAGAAGAATAATGAAAAGTACATACTACAAAAACTGTGCAATTTGTAGCAAGATTAATTTTTGTTTAACAGCTGTTTTTATTACATTTTATTTCGTATTATTACTACCAAATACTGCTACCGTTTGTTAATGTCATGCACATGGTTATCTTGTACTTGCAAGTAAATGAAACATTTAAAAAAAAATAATGAAAAAATAAGTCACTTAGGCTATTTGATAATAACATGCTAAATGAACAGGTTTTGCTTTTTAATTCTCCTTCACTCAGTCTTTGTATAATGTATATTTTTAGACGAGCTGATCGCCAACCAGGAGATCAGAATGATCGCATCTGCTCCTGCCACTTTAAGGATGGTAAGAAGGAGGGGGACTCTGCATATTTTGCATGGAATGAAGGAAAGGCCATGGATTTCTCTGATCCTGAATGTACAAAAAGGTGAAATTATTTTTCAAAATATGACCGACATCTTGTTTTTGGATGGTGGGTGGGTGGAGTTTAATTGAGAATATTTTACTAAAAAACTTTAAAAGGGTACATGTATAAACAGAGTAGCTTACAACTGAATAAAAAAATAATTCAAGTTTAATTATTTTACAAAGGAGGAAAAAACTCAAAAGTGAGGAGTCCCTGTCATCTTCACAGATGGACCAGTTGCAGATTCCACAAGCACCAAAATGTCAATATCAAGAAAAAGTAAAGCTCATTTAAAACACCAATGATGACAAATGACCAACACTGAAACATTTTCAATAATTTTTAATAATATATAAAGTTCTTTTAACTGTACATGATTTACAATATATTTTCAGTTGATATCAGAGCACAACTACTCAGTATCCTGCACATTTAACTGTACTCAAGAAATGCAGCGCCTCTCAACAGAAATACAACTGGAAAAGGAATTGCTTGCCCTAAAAATAGAGTCTAGTAAAAGGAAGCCAATATCAATCCACGATATTAAATACAACGAAGAGAAGGTACATTTAAAGGAATTCCAATTGTGATTTCCTATTTCCTAACAATTTCAGTTACTGTAATAAAAACTTGTTGCCATTGAGGGATGAACATCTTAGATTGACTGTTATGTTAACATATTTTGTTATTATTTGGGAGTGTTAGGTCTCTGATCAGCAGGGGCATTTTCTCTATATAAGAAGAAAATGGAGACTCCCTACCCACCCGATGTATTTTGTCGGACAGTTTTCTGTACATTGCAGGTAAATTTTTTATTTATTAACTTTCCAGCCTCTTATTGTATAGTACATTTTGGGGTTTGAAGTCAGTTTTTGCTTTTCTTTAATTTTTAAAAAAAATTATTTAAATTCTCCTTTTCTTAGAATAAAATTCAAAAAGTAGCTTCTGATTGTAAAGTATAAGACTACAGACATTGAACTTTGATTTGTTATCAAAAGGATTGATTTAAACTTGTCTAAATTAATTGTAAACAAAAATAAAAGGGGGCATCTGTTATTTCTTTAAGCGTTTTTCACTGGGGGGTGGGGAAACTTTTTTGTACATACTTGAGCAATAGGAGGGATTAGATAAGAATCAATTAGTATATCAGAGTCTTAAATAATATCCTTTGCATAAGCATAAAAAAATTCTATATCAGTCTTTTTAAAACCTTTGAATTTTGCTCAATTAACTACGATTTATCCAATTTTGGAGCTTTTTACCTAATTCTGGGTAGAATCCACCCTTATGAAATTATTGACTCAATTTTGACTTAATATCACTTTATTAACATTAAAGCACAAAAACAATTCATTGTACAAATATTTTATTTCTTACAGTCACCAATATATCCAAATATCATCACCGGCCCAGATGTCATTCACTCCTTTGAATTGTGCTGGTAGCAGTAAGGTGTCATCATTTGAGATGGTCACAGTATCCAATACACTGAAGTCACAGGACTCAAATTTCATACATGTTCACAGGTAGGTGTATAGTCTTTGAAATTACCACAATTGACTAATTCTGGGACAGGTAAGTATGTAAGTATAGGAATGAGAGCACCAAATCCCCGGATGCACACATGGCTTTGTTTGTTATGGAACATTAAACCGAATACTGAATGGGTAGGCGTAACGCCATTGGCTGAAATCAGGTATTTAATTGTTTTCATTTTAAAGTAAAATTAATGACCTTTGAAATAAATGATGGGATGAGGGAATATTACAGAAACTATAGAAATGCCAGGGAAGATTTTAGGAGTGGGGGTTGATTTTTTATGCCGCGTGTTCTTTACTGCGAATCTCTAAAAGTTGAAAATAACTGCAATTTTGACCTATAAACGCCATGGGACCATGTATTTTTTTCAGTATTTTTTGTTAGGGCTTAGAACAAAGTTTGAAATGATGCTAAAGATTTTTCTGAAATTGTCATAGTAAAGTACTGAGAGGGCCTAAGGTTTGTATGGAGTTCTATGGGAAAATAATTAGTGGTCTTTTCCCTATACAAGATGCTGTCTGATGGCGTAGTGTAGAATGTAGCGTAGAATGTTTTCCAAGTCAGCTTAAATGCAAAGGTTTGTTTTAAAATTTATCATAATGACTTGCAAAAATTTAATGCAGTTAAATTTATTGTATTCTTGAAAGATTGACTGTAACACAATTTTTTTACACAATTACAAATAATCAAATTAATTTTTTTCCAACTTTTTTTCAGGGTCTCTGCCAAAATCTTTTGAGGATTTTTCCTCTGCTAGAGCATCCATGGATGCAATTGAAACAATCCAGGACATCCCAACACATATGGATAATCAGGCCATGGCCTACAGTATGTACAAAAGTTGCCATACTTTTAAAGCAGTAACTTGCGTGCCTCCAAATGGTGCACTTACATTTTGCTCCATGCTGTACCCAGGTTCTACTTCTGATGTAGCTATTGTACGTCACAGCCAAGTTTTACGAAAGTTCAAAGCTGGAGACCTTATTTTGGTGGTCAAAGGTTTCACCATTCATGACCAGTTGCCCCAGGGTGTCTGCTTAATTATAAAAGCTCTTTTATCGACACGAGGCCAGTTTACCATACAAGAAGCAGCACTGTGTTACAAGATTGCTAAAGCACTTATTCATGTGGAAAGAGCCAACGAGAGGATAAAGAATTACGAGATTCTCCGTCACATACCATCTACTTACAGACCAATCTCAACAAAAATATTTCAACTCTGTTCTTGTCTTGTAAACTTGCAAGCTCCACTTTTGAAAGAAATTACTTAAAGATACATGTACTTATTATAAATTTGCATTGGCGTGTGACAGTATACACTAAACAGTGAAGATATTCATACCAAAGTGCAAGGGATAAGCAAATTTTGATTTGTTATCAATGTCAATGGTTATATTTGTTAACTTTGTAGTATGTTGTAATACATATACTTCAGAAAATGAAAATCCCTTTTGTTAGCATGGATTTATTACAAGAATGTTTGGCAATTCCATTCTTCATTTGACAATATAATTTGGAAGAGGGTTTACTTATAATTTTAAATCTCTAGTTTAAAGTATATTTACCTTTAAAGCACAACTCAACAAATTCATGTTTTCAACAATTTTTTTAACAAAGACAAAAATGTAATATTTTCACTTTGAGAATAACATCTTCAATTCATTAATAAAATGATTCTAAATTATGATATTCTTTTTTTAATGTAGCACATAGATTAAATTAATCATCATTGCTATTTAAAATAGTCTTATAAGCCAGAAGTTTTATGATGGATTGTGACATATCATATCATACATTTATGAGACTTAGGAACATTCAACACATTTAACATGATTACCCATTTTCCATTGTTAGAAAATTCTAGAGGTACAAAACTAAGTGTCAAGAAGTTCAAACCAGAACTCAGTTTTCCATCAGTGCTGGAATGAAAATGTTAATGTAGAAATCTATCAGCTTTGGAACATTTGCTGTCCATTCAATGTCTTTTACTATTCTAATCACAATGCAGTCTACTCTTGTCCACACAATTAAGTCGCAGAATGTTTTGTTACATATGTGTAGCTGGCCTTGAATTTGATGATAGTATGGATGACTGGTTTTCAGGCACAGGGTATCTTGTTTAAGATCTAAAAAAAAATCAAAAAACACATCAGTTGTGTTATACCAGTACATATCCCCTCCTTTTTCAATATCTTCATACCATATTGAACAGATGCACTTGTAAATTAATACATGTTTTGAAATCATTTACTCACCAAGATTTTTAATTTCAAAGTACTGGACAATATAGATTTTTAATGTTATTTACCTATGAAAAATCCTTCAAATTTTGTGCCCCATCTGCTACTGTTGAAGACGATGCTGTATATGGACACTTCACCTCTACAATATTAGGAATGGCGTCTTTGGCTTCTGGAGTTGGATAAAATACACTGCATGTTGGTGGTCGAACAACTAAGCCATCAGGTGAAGCTCCCAACACTCCGGATTCATGCAACCATATCCTTTTCAGAAAAAATTATAATACTACTGAATGAAAACAAACCATAATACAATTGATTTTGTAATGCAAACAAAGTCTAAGTAGAGCTTTTATAATCCTTCCACTTCAAAAAGCAAATTTTCTGGAATATGTTGGTAACTGAATATTTATGCCCCGCCATGAATATGGCCGGGGCATATAGTGTTTGTCATGTCCGTCTTCCGTCCTTCTGTCCTTCCGTCCCACTTTGTGTTTAGCTCTGTTCAAAGCTAAGTTTCAAAGAAACTATCCAAGATATTTTCATCAAACTTCATATGCTGATAGATATTGATGAGAGCTATGCAACTGCATTAACATTTTTTGACCTTGACCTGACTTTTCTTAAATAGTGTTTAGCTCAGTTTTAAACATACCATTCAAGATGGTGTTATCAAACTTTACATGTTGATACAAACTTGCATAGATGATGCATCTAGAGATGAACACTACCGGACATGCTTCGGATGCTGGATCTGACCTACATTTTCCAGATGAGTGACCAAATTAAAGTTTTTGGAGCAGGTCCATTCTTAAGGAACTATAAGCCCTACTTAGACCAAACTTGCTTGGATGATGCATCTAAGGATGGACACTACCAGACTTGCTTCGGATGCTGGATCTGACCTACATTTTCCAGATGAGTGACCAGGTTGAAGTTTTTGGAGCAGATTTATTCCTAAGGAACTATCAGCCCTACTTAGACCAAACTTGCATGGATGATGCATCTAGGGATGGACACTACCAGACTTGCTTCGATGCTGGATCTGACTTACATTTTCATTCCCAAGTAACTATAAGCCCTACCTAAACCAAACTTGCATGGATGATGCAGCTAGGGATGGACACTACCAGACTTGCTTCGGATGCTGGATCTGACCTATATTTTCATTCCCAAGTAACTATAAACCCTACCTGAACCAAACTTGCGTGGATGATGCATCTAGGGATGGACACTACCAGACTTGCTTTGGATGCTGGACCTACATTTTTATTCCCAACTAACTATAAGCCCTGCCTGAACCAAACTGATCAAATTTTATACATGTACAAATTTCATGTTGCTTTACTAATATATCCTCGGCGGGGCATTCATGTCCTATGGACATATTTCTAGTTTTTTTTACAATTAGACTTCAGTAATTGATTTCTGTTTGTCACCAGGATAAGTCCTGCTATTTGTTTTGACACATTGAATGTTAACATGTCAGAGGTTGAATGAATGTTATTTTGTGCTGTATACCTGACTGCTCTACAGCTGCATCTAAGTCCTTTTCATACTTTCTCAAAGCATCATCTTCATGAGTGATACCCCATGCAACAGCCTTGATGGACTCCAGATTGTAAGCCGACATCAGCTGTTTCTTCAGTGACAATGTCAATCTGGAGAAGAAAATATGATTTTTGGTTATTAATCTTATATTTCCTGCATCTTTATGTACAAATATCTAGTCATTACAGTCGAACCTCATTATCTCAAACTCAATGAGACCAAGAAAAATGTTGGAAATATCCGTGGATTCAAGAATAACACATAAAGAGTTATCAAGAATAAAATGTCCCAGTCTTTTATAAATGGTTTGGACTTCAAAATTACTGTGACATATCCATGAAATATGAGATAATGGGTTTGAGATAACAAAGTTTGACTGTAATTTTAAAAGTCTTTTTCGCAAAAATTTAATCACACGTCTTACCGCCTTTGCTTAGAACTGAGAACTGCACCAAAGTTGGAAGCTGATATGCTATATTTCCTTACAATCGATCACATTGGGTTGTTTCGTTGCCAATGCAGCTCTTTTAATGGATTCAGGGATAATGCATGCTGTAACCATACCATAGGGGTATCAGAATGAACATACTCTGGTGATGTTAACAGGTCTTCAATGAGAGGTACAGGTGGACCAGGTTCACATGGCTCTGGTTCAAGAATCCAATTCAATGCTGAAAAATTTCATTACTTGTGTCATTCTCAAAAATATCATCCATAATATCCATATCACATATACCAAGTATTTATATAAGAGTCCATACATTTCATTTTAGTGAACACTGTCATGGGTTTTTGTAATGTATGCATTACATATCAAATTTACAACTCACTTGCATATATTTGTTCAGAATTGTTCCTGTATATAATTTTGCACGTGGCATTCTTAGTGTGAAAATGCCATGTAAAAATTGGTGCAAATGTACAATTAATATTTACTTAATTATTAACAAGGTTTCATAATGACAGAGTATTTAAATAATAGAAGAATGATCTGATAATTCGCAAGAATATGAAACAAAATATTTTTTTTAATGCAATTGAATAATTTATTTTTCCTTTCAAAAATGTATGCTCATGTACAAAAATGCTATCATATTTATAATATTGTCTTTCCAATTATTCAAAGGTTGTTATTAATATTTATTACATAATATGTTCAAAAATTGGGCAATATACATAGCCAACTATATTATACTCCTCATCTTTGTACATTTGTTCACAATTAAAATTAACCATCGTTCAGTAACAAAATAACAGTTTCATAATACTCGTAATATAAAAATCAAATCAAACTTAAATAACAACAATAGTGACACCAAAATCATAACTTCCTTCTTATATTTTACCAATAAACCTTCCAAGGTGCAAAAAACACTGGTCACTTTCATCAAAGGGTCGGTTTAAAGCACTTCAAATATGAAGCAAATTTTTTAACAACTGATTTATTTATATTTAATGATTGATCATTTTTTAAAAAAAAAAAAAACAAGAGGCCCATGGGCCACATCGCTCACCTGAGCACTGTGGCTAGGAAAAAGTAAAAATTGGTTTTTTATTGAAAAGTTTAAATCCAAAAGTAGTCCCTTGACCAATCATGGCTTTGCTTTTCTTGAGAAGGTTATTTTTAAAGAATTTTCCTATATATTTCTATATAAAATTTGATCATCCTTTGTGGCCCCGTCCTACCCCCGGGGAACATGATTTGAACAAACTTGAATCTACACTACCTAAGGATGCTTCCATATAAATATGATCAATCAGGGTTTTGCTGTTCTTGAGAAAAAGATTTTTAAAGATTTTTCCTTTATATTTCTATGTAAAACTTTGATCTTCCATTGTGGCCCTGCCCTACCCCGGGGGTTATGATTTGAACAAACTTGAATTGACACTACCTGAGGATGCTTCCATATAAATAGGATCAATTATGGCTTTGTCATTCTTGAGAAGAAGATTTTTAAAGAATTTTCCTATATATTTTTATGTTAAACTTTGGTCAGCCATTGTGGCTCCGCCCTACCCCCGGGGGTCATGATTTGAACAAATTTAAATCTACACTACCTGAGGATGTTTCTCCATAAGTTTCATTTTTCCTGGCACAGTGGTTCTTGAAAACAAGATTTTTAAAACATACCATCAAATTTTCATTAATTCCCAATTATCTCCCCTTGAATGAGGGTGTGGCCCTTTATTTGAACAAACTTGAATCCCCTTCACCCAAGGATGCTTTGTGGCAAGTTTGGTTGAAATTGGTCCATGGGTTCTAGAGAAGAAGTCGAAAATATGAAAAGTTTACAGACAGACAGATGGACAGACAGACAGACAGACAAACAGCTAGATAGACAAAATGTGATCAGAAAAGAGCTAGAAATGAAACATTCCTCACCACAAAAGCCAGAAGAATATAGGGACCACCACCAGTAACATGTTTCTGGGAAGAACCAAACCATGCAGAGATAAATATCAATAGTCCTGAATCTTCGATGCAGGACCAAGTACGAGAATTGCTACAAACACTACTCCGGAGACTTACCTATTATCCTATGATGTAACGTACTTTGTCCACTGCAGCTGGTTCCCTCATAAGCTGGTAGCGAGGACAGTTCAGGATGTCCTGTCAACTTTATTCCTCAACTTCCTGTCTTGGACTGAAAAGCAATAAGTGGAAATCTTTAGTGTTGCCTAGTGACTTTGAATTAAAAAGAAAGTTTTTAGATTGTGAAGGGGGGGGGGGTACTGATGTTGTGCATTTTAATTAAATGTACGAAATCTGTATTTCACAGTTTAATGCATTCATGTATTTTGTGAATTGTCTTAGGATTCATGTAATAATTGTTGCTATGTATTATTAAGCACTAAATCTATTCAACTGCATGTGTAAATGGGGAAAATGTGGATATGTAAATGATGTATAATTGCAATGTGTAAAATGTGACATTTTCTTATATAAGGGAGTCTGTTCATGTAATTTTTTTTTCATTAATTATTTTATTTATCTTGATAAAATTATTTCAATTAACAATATTGTTTTTCTTACCAGTCTGATGAACTCAACAAAGGTTACAGAGGTGAATGGTAGAAATATGGGTATTACAGGTGTCAAAACTCTTCGTTGATGACAGACTGCATGCCGCACTGTAAAATCACCATTTTGGATCTTTAAAAGGGGAGGCTACTCCTGAAATCAAAGAAATTGTCATAAAAATGAGTAACCTGATTTTCTTTAGGTCTCACACAAGGAAATAATTTCACTATATGTTACTATATAGCTTTAATTAAATAAATTAATTAACTAGACTCTCAGCAGATAATTCATGAATGAGAAAAAAGATTAATGCTTAGACAAAATTTGAGACCAGAAAAAATATACCCCTTATGCTTATGCAGCTTTTAAGAAAGAAAATTGAGACTAAACATACCTATACCCCGAAATACACATGGGCAAACAGCCAACACACCATCAAGGAAGTTACATCGATCATGCGTACCTAAAAAAAAAGAGTTCCCTTTGATTCAGTGGCACAATTCTGCTGATATGATATTCCTAGTGCATGAGTCCAACATTAAAACTGTAGACCTACGTAAAGTTCCTGAAAATGAAAAAAGAAAAGAAATATTATTGTCTCTATATACATCATACATAGAACTACATTTGTTCATTTTGATTGGCTATCTCCTTGCATAAGACCTTTAAGGGGTAATTTTATGATATTTACCATGTGCACTGATTGCCATAAAACTAAAGAAAAAATACCAGCCTTACAAAGTCACTTAACCATGACCTTTGACATACCTTACTAAGAATACCCTGGACAATTTGGTTTAACTTAAGACTTCTGAATTTTTAAATGCAGGTTTTGATAAATTAACCATTTAATATACTTATGAGCTCATAAAACTGTCCTTTAAAACTGTATGATAAAGAGTGTAAAAACTTTGAAACATGTTTGGAAAGTATTATCACACATGTGATATGGGATAAATTATCACCACAGAAAGATCAAAGAAAATCACTGCAGATATGCGACAATAATTCTTATCATTGTTTATTGTATGTCAAGTCTAGAATATGATATATCATTACAAATATTATGATTTTTAGCCGGGCACATTGCTCGTAGAGCAATGCTCAGCTATAGCGACGGTGAGCAGCAGAAAATGCTGCTTCTTCACCGCCAAATTGAGTTTACGAGTAAAAGTATGGTATGTGACCAGAAGAAAACAAAATCACCTTAAGAAATAGTAAATTGAATATTTTTATCATAATATTAAATTGTTTAATATTTTTTCCTGGCTCCTTTGACTAATATTTTACAAAGTAATTCAACGGGTGCGAAAGGTTTTCACCAGGTATCCCTGTCTGCATCATATTCTATAAACAATATAATTAAAATTAGATGTTAGATCGGCTCGCATACTCAACACACTAACATCTAACAAGTCATCCTATTGAGGGTCACGTAAGAGGTTAAATTCGGAACACCTCAAGATTTATTTGCTTCAACAATATATGATGATTTTGCCAGCTGCGATTTGATTAATTGATAGAATTTGACCTCTGACGTGACCCTCAACGGGATGTTGTTAGATGTTAGTGTAGCGAGTATGCAAGCGGATCTAACATCTAATTTGAATTAGATTGATTTTATAAATAAAGGTTGTACTATCAGGCTAACACAAATGCAGGGAACATCATTAATGACTTGATGCAAATCTCACCGCTGAGGACACATCAGTGCAGAGACGTTTGACCTTAATCTTGCTGCATCGGTGTTTATTTACTTCTGTTTGTATATAAAACCGGATTACCCCAAAACGATACGTGATAAATATTTTTTGCTGTTAATTTCTAGCTATATTTTATTTTATTTTTAAAACTATTTAATATTATACATGCCATTGAGATATTTTTGTGTGTATTACATATTCTCTAAACGTCTGAACGTGATTTTAAACTGTCACCACAGTCCTTGTTCATTATCCTGTAAATGAGCCCGGCTCAATACATTTACTATAAAAATAATTGGACAAATTTGTGAATGACAATATTCAATGATGCATATTACTGCAATTAATCTTTTCCTGACATTCACCTTCTCCTAAAAATTTGTCGTGTTATTTATTTATTTATTGCAAAGTCGTCCCTGGACTAGTGCTACGGTCAATGCAGCTGCAATGGGCCATGCAATTTCGAACCCTGCGTGGTGAGAGTTTGTCCCGAGACACAGTTAGATTATTCTAACTAGCACCAATATAGAATAAATCATACCGATTAATCAACATCACTACAATATGAGGACGTAAAAATAGGATAAAACATCCTTTAGTCCAGCAATAACTGAATAAGCCACTAAATTGTTTTTGATGTACCTTCAAACAAATCAAATTAATGTTCTTGATTCCCACTTTTCACGTTATGACTGACTTAGTGCTTCTTGATACCAAAACAATTTTTCTATTACCTATAATTTTGACTTTAGGTTGAATTCGCCAATTTCATGCTTGCGAAGTTGTGTCAATGTGTGCATTACGACCGCTCCGGCTACTTTCGTTATTTCTAACCAATGAAAATTGTCCTTACTTTTCTGTTGCGTCATGCAATTTTATTGCACGCATCACTGAATTGTAGAACACACATCACAAGATTTCGAATATACATCACAAGATTATCGAACATACATCACAAGATTTCGAATATACATCACAAGATTTCGAACATACATCACAAGATTATAGAATATACATCACAAGATTTCGAATATACATCACAAGATATTGAATATACATCACAAGATTTCGAATATACATCACAAGATTATCGAACATACATCACAAGATTTCGAATATACATCACAAGATTTCGAACATACATCACAAGATTATAGAATATACATCACAAGATTTCGAATATACATCACAAGATATTGAATATACATCACAAGATTTTGAACATACATCACAAGATATTGAATATACATCACAAGATTTCGAATATACATCACAAGATTTCGAACATACATCACAAGATTATAGAATATACATCACAAGATTTCGAATATACATCACAAGATTTCGAATATACATCACAAGATATTGAATATACATCACAAGATTTCGAATATACATCACAAGATTATCGAACATACATCACAAGATTTCGAATATACATCACAAGATTTCGAACATACATCACAAGATTATAGAATATACATCACAAGATTTCGAATATACATCACAAGATATTGAATATACATCACAAGATTTTGAACATACATCACAAGATATTGAATATACATCACAAGATTTCGAATATACATCACAAGATTTCGAACATACATCACAAGATTATAGAATATACATCACAAGATTTCGAATATACATCACAAGATATTGAATATACATCACAAGATATTGAATATACATCACAAGATTTTGAACATACATCACAAGATATTGAATATACATCACAAGATTATAGAATATACATCACAAGATTTCGAACATACATCACAAGATTATAGAATATACATCACAAGTTTTAGAATATACATCACAAGATATTGAATATACATCACAAGATTTCGAACATACATCACAAGATTTTGAATATACATCACAAGATTTCGAACATACATCACAAGATTTTGAATATACATCACAAGATTTTGAATATACATCACAAGATTTCGAACATACATCACAAGATTTTGAATATACATCACAAGATTTTGAATATACATCACAAGATTTTGAATATACATCACAAGATTTCGAACATACATCACAAGATTTTGAATATACATCACAAGATTATCAAATATTGCAACGTTTGACATGCCATATATATGTTTTATGCACATTCTTTATATTTGCACTTGCCGTTTACATGTTAAAATGCCATATTTAGATACTCGATATGGTTTTCATTTGATTATTTTTATCCAATAATTTGATTTACGTTTCATATTTAAATAAATTGGGCAATGAATAATGCAGAATATATACATACATGATGCACATGTAATACAAAGGTACATTTGCATAAGAAATGTCTAGCATTTCAAGCATTTCATCCCCCCCCCCCTCCCCAACTTCCGCGCAAAATATGTGTGAGCGGGATATTTTGAAATTTAAATATCACTAAGTGAATTATTGACTTTATATTTTCCTCTTTTTTATTTCATTTTTTGGTGAGTAAAAGGTGTTATCTTAGGTAGTTAAACTAAGGTTAATCACAGAAGTAATATCAGTATTGTTAAAATGTAAATTCCAAAATATGATGAAAGCTCTAACTATGTTTAAGAGTCGTCAAAAGTCCCTAATTTTTTTTAAATATAAGATAATGTATTTATCATACAATCGATGCAAAACACTGACTCCAGATTAAATAGATTTTATTTCACCTACTCTTTATTAACTTCAAATTTATATGAAGCCTCGTTCAATATACTAAATACACATGTAAATGTACTTGGGTAGTTTATACGTCTGACACATACATTTGTTCCTTGGATCTGATAATTTTTGTGAAACATTTACAAATAAACGTGCATGCACTTATGTACCCTGTCACTTAAATAATTTGAAAAAAAAACTAACTTCGGAAACAAATTGTTTAAAAAAAATTAGACTTGGAATTCATCAATTAAGGTCATTTTTGCTCCACATTTTACATTGACACAAATCTTAATATGAAAGTAATAGATATATTAATCCGAGCCTCTTCGGGTTTTTTTGTTTTTGTTTTTTTCATGAAATATTAAAATTTCGTTATTTCAAGTATCTGGTTGTATGGTTGTTCGATGCTTGCTTAATATTGTCCAATCCATGGTTTAAAAGCTCATTACTGCATTAATTCGCTATATTTTCTATTTTTAAACAAATTCACTGATTTTCTTTCAATGATATAGCAATAGGAAACCAGAAAATTTAATAAAAAAAAAATATTTATACTCGGACCATAAGTGACGCATGATCAAAAGAAAATATCCAAGTGTGTTCGAAGCATGGTGAAATCACAGTACATATCGATAACAAAATAGTTCTGTTGAGTTAATAATTTTGAATGAACATATCCTTTATGCTTCATCAAATATATCTTTCAAATAAAACATTTTAGCAAGTTTTGCTGTGTGATTTTGTCACTTAACAGGATAAATATGCCTGAATACTTTACGGCTCTCTCTCTCTCTCTCTCTCTCTCTCTCTCAATTGAAAAGTTTCTATATATATTTTTATCTATCTAAAGAAAATCTTTCTATCTATATATCTATTTATCTATCTATCTTCCTTTCTACTGTTTATCATCTGTCTGGGCATATGCATAAGCTCGTTGTCAAGGACGTAAGTCTGGCCTTAACTTAGTCCGATACTAGTGTTTACGGCCAGGCGTACGCCTCTTAGTGAAACGCAGTTTACTCCGGACTAAATTTTGGCGTACGCCCTAAGGCCTAACTTAAGTTTTGTCGTATCTTACGCCTTTTAGTGAAACAGGCCCCAGGAGCAGAGAAGACGATTTTCAAAGATTTAGTGTATTTTCACTATGTAATCAATAGAGCCCCGCCCTAAAACAAGAACCCCTGACACACGACGGACGACGAAAACGGATAGCAATAGGTCACCTGAGTGACTCAGGTGACCTAATAAAAATTGCTGATAATACTCTGTAAATTCTAAGAAACATTATATCAGATTTTCAGAATATAATTTCTCGTAAGAATTTTTATGCAGTAAATCCGCGATCTACCTTAATGCATGAAGTTACATGAAACAAAGCAACTTAAAGTTTAAACATACCTTTATCATCTGAGTACTTAGAGTTGTTAAATTCCTCATTCATTGTATTGACACTATACATCTTTACCAATTAAGTGTAGAGTTGAGTCTCAACACGATACAAAAAACGTCTCTCTATCTTACTACTTCGTAAGGTTTTCCTCTAGTCAGGTTTTTTCTCTTTTAAGATATTTAATTTTAATTGGCGATTAAGCTATATCCTTATCTAATCTATCTAGCTGAAGCTAAAAATCCAGTAGATTTTGTTTTGGAACACCAGGGCCAGTGGGAGGAGAATCAGTCCATACAATTAATATGTGCTGCTGATGTTGGAAATCCGACGGGAAACATCAAAATCTGGAAAGTCTCGGAGAAAACAAATATTCCAGAAATCGTGTTCACTTCAAATTCATCAAAGAATAAAAGAAAGAAGTGTACTACTTTTCTAAACATAAGAACAGAATACAAAGTTTCCAGAAGTGACAACGGAATCAAATTTCTTTGTTCGTCACAAAATAATCTTACACAGGACCAAGGACCAAGGGGATACTCACAGAGGATCTCGGTGCTTTGTAAGTTCACCACAATTGATCAACTCTTTACCCAAGGTTGTAATGAAGAACGGTATTTTAATTATACACGCACTTTTTAAAAGAAAGTTCAGATATATTTTAGTTATTCTGACCCCTCCATACAATGTTGTTCATATTTATATAAATATATTTTTACCCTTTATTTTTTATAATTGTCTTTAATTTGATAAACATATTCAGAATAATTCAACATTTTTTTATTTTAACTTACATATACACAGTAGATACAATTTATTTATTTTGGTGAATATTGGAAGGGCTGGTTTATATAACTTTAGTACATTTCTTTCAATGTTTAATTGAATCTTTCTTTTAAAGATGGACCGGGGACGCCATTAATTTCATCTTTACTATTCAAAACAAGGTACTTTGTCGATGATGATATAAAACTGGAATGTTTTTCTGACAGTAAGGCGACCATAATTTGATTTTTAGTTTTACGGATCCGCCGACTCTAAAAATTTGCATTTCAAAAAAAAAATAAAATCGGAATTTTTCAATCCGCTCGTGTCAAATCTGTGTTTTATAAAAACAAATCAGTCAGAAACGAAAACAAAACACATGTGCAGAATGGTAGAAGAAGGTGAGCTGTCAACTTTGATTTTATCGAGAGTCTATCAATTCTGAACCCTCCCCATTGCATGCCTCTCTTTATTTTTTTAATTGCTGTTTCTACCGATTTCGAAAAAATCCGGATTTTTTACCTTCTTCGATTTGTAAAATACCGACAGGTCCAAACAAAAATGGCTGTCATGCAGTGTTTACCGGTAGCTAATCTGCTTATTGCCACTGATAACAGGTAATAATCAAGTTGTCAACTGTGCTACCAGATGTAATTGCAGTTCTAATTTGCTCATTATCCTCATAAAAAGTGTTTTTTATCAAAGGCAGAGATACCAGATGTGGAAATTTTGCAAAAAAGGACGGTAAATAAGGATATGAATTTACTTGATACTTTGCTGCAAACAAGTTTATATGCGCCTAAAACAAAACAATTCCTCCATAAATAATACGGTGATCAGGAAAGACATGAACTATAGTACTTTATTATTAATTTAAGCAGGAAATGAAAACAAGTACATGGTAACTAATAATTAAAGAGTCTGCAGAGGGAATACCACGGATTATGAGATTCAGTGACTTAGCAAATCCTACATCAACACCAGCATATAAAAGCCCTTGAAACTGCAGAGCAACTTGACAGTACCTCTAGAAGACTTCTTTGAATTTATGTAGCAAAATAGGGTAATAAAGTTTCTGAATTTCAAAATATAATTTTAGCTGATTGGAACAGGAATACAATAATGCTTTGATATCATATGTACTAAGAGTAAAAAAAAGAATGTAGGATCTAAGAATCTTTCTAATCCATTTTCAATAGATTACGCATGTAATTTTTAAAAATGTTTAAAGTTTTAAGTTTGGCTAACAGGTACTTCCAATTCCTTCAATTTCAGATCTTTTTCAAATCCAGGAAACAGTTCTCTTGCTCCTTTTAATGAGAAAAATCCATTCATCCATCTGTTAAAAGCTGGAAACTTGGACCGTCTGCAGAATATTATCAATTCATTTAATTGCCAAGTTAAACTTCGATATTTACCCTGAATATTGTTCAAATGACAAATGTATGTGCAAACTATACAGTGAAGAACATAATTAAATTTTTATAATTTCAAATATTACATGGTACTCATATTAAACAATGTTTGAATTAAAAGTTGTAATTTTTATGATAAACAACATCTATACATGTAATGTGTATTTATATTAAAAAAAAACATATCTTGTAAGTTGTTTTTTGTTTTGTTTTATACTACAGTAAAATGTGTGACTTTTTATATGTGAAAAAGGTCGTTGCTAGAATGATTTTTGTCTTTTTTTTTTTTTTTTTCGTCCTCCGACTTGACCTTTCTTGAAAAAAAATCCGTAAAACTAAAAATCAAATTATGGTCGCCTAATCCGCCCTCAGTATATAGCTGAACATTGCTTCCTATCAACAACAACGAAGAAATACAAAATATTTCATCAGATGGCAATCAGTAACATGTCTTTAGTGAAGCTGAACAAACTTCAAACCAACAATTCTGGAAATTATGCTTGCTCTGCTTTTAATACATTCAATGGGAAGACTTTAAACATTACATCTATGGTATCTATATTGGTTAGAACCCAACCTAAACAGTGTAAGTAACGGCTACACCTAGTGTATTTAAAAAAGTAAGCATCACTTCCAGGAATAATAAAGACAAATGGTTGATTCTAATCGCTCATTGGATAGCATTGTCTTCAGAAAAAAAAACATTTAAGATGATTTTCATGCATGTGAAAGATAGAAAGCGTATCCTTCGCCATTGCACAAATGATTTTTTTTTCAATTCACCAATAGTGAGGAGAATATAGTGAGGAGGAATTACTTCAAAATGCGTCTTTTTGTAATTCAAAAAACTTTCAGACAAAAAATACCTGAAATTGTATTTGCTCTGCTTTCAATAACTACAGTGGTAAGACTTTAAACATATTGCATCTATGATAATTATATCTGTCAGAACTCAACTAATACAAAGTATGGATACACTAAAGTGTGACTTCAACCCTTGCCAAATAGGGGAAGTTTTCACAAGAAAACGATGAACAGACTGTCAGTACTTGGAAAGTTGTATCGCTGATAATCATATCGTTATATCGTTTTATTACGTATAAATCTATTTTGTGAAGTTTTATGTATCTTTATCTTTATAAATGAGATTAAGCTGTTAAGGTCCTCTGTAAATTTGTATTGACGCAGTTCTATTTTTTTTTCTTTATCGCATCGCTTCCGTCTCAAAAATTCTCAGCCCAAAGAAAAAGAAGACTGAAAAAGAAGCAAGTCAACAGTATGGAAATGAAATGTTTGATGTTGCAACTGTATATCCAATTAGTTTAATTCAATTTAAAATTTAGAAAATTAGAAAACACTTTCCTATTACGGATATAGAGGAGAATGCGTATGGTTTAATGAAAGTCATAATAGTTATTTATAACAGGACGGAAATGAAGTGTTTGATGCCAAAATTATTAAATTACATCAAAGGTTTTTATAAAACACACACGTGAAAGTCCTATTTATTTAAAACCCTTGCCAGATCTAGATATCGAGATATGGATTTGGGAAACTCATTTTTAAGAAATGACTTGTGATATTTCATTAATGAAGTCACAAAATCTGTCCATTTACCTAAATCTATGTCAGAATCTTACAGAAACCCCTGATGTTACTGTAGATGCCAAAATGGGAAAGGTACCTAAAATCTGAAATTTTATCGGAATAAAGAAAATTCTGTAAAATGTCCTAGTTTGGCCTTCATATAAACTTTGTAATAATTAATCACTAGTTTCAAAGCTAATATAATTTCAAGTTAATTTCAACCTATCCCATTTTGAACTAAAATAAGGGAACACAAGTATATACTGACAAAACGTTAGAGATACTCAAGCTGTAGAAAGCCAACTAGGCAGTGTCATTAATATCCTAAAACGGTATAAGATGAGGGCTATTGGGTTCAATCTTCTGTTGAATAAAATACCTCGGTACATGTACATGAAACAAAATTCATATATTGAATTTAATTAGAATAAAAATTATTAATGGTACTACTATTTTTTTTAATATACTTCAAACTATATACGTTTTTGTAATTTTTGCTTAATGACGTACATAATACACAATATACATCAATCCAAACAGCTTGTAACAAGTCTGTAGAAAAAATTTTCAAAGGGGCAGGGGAGGGGGGGCTATGGGCTCCAAAAATCAACGTGATCTTCGGGTTCATCTGGCTGTGCGGCATGTCCAAAACATATTCCTTACGGATCCAAAAGAAGTTATATAAGTTCCGTTACCAAAGCTGAAGACAATATGATTTTTTAAATGAAAAACGTTTGAGGGAGAATTTAACATTAAGTTTGTGCTTCTATTTTACTGTCACTCAAAATGCACATCATTTACAGACCCGAGAGAAGCAAAATCAGTTTGTTTTTTTTTTTGGGGGGGGGGGGGGTGGGGGTGGGGGGGGCACAGTCATACATTTTATGGCAATGCCCTGTACATAGAATTTAATAACGATGGGGTAACCTGCGCCACCTTCCAGGGTACCAGTGGATTCGTCCAAGGATGCTTTGTCGGCGACTGTAAAATTTACCCGAGATTCCTACGCAAAAGGAGAGCGCGAAATCTCTGTATGGAAACTGTTGCGGCTGCGGAGCTTCACTCATTGTTCATTCGCCATTCAAAAGAATCCGACATTTAACACTTAATATTTTTTAATATACAAACGTTTTCAAGATATGCTTCATTTTTGTTTCTAAAAATACGTTTATCTACAAAATTAATATATTTTCGTGTTTTTAAACTGAGTAAATCGATGACCTAGCATCGTTTTAGATAACTCAAGCCCCTCTAGGGTTTGAGTAAAAATTAGTCTCTTACCACACTTAATTTAAGGTCAAGATCTAGTAAATGAAAGGTGCCTACAAATTTATCAAATTTCAGAAATAAATTCTTTTATTGATGCTTTACAATTTTAGCTTGGTCAAATAAGGTGTTTCGGGGCATAATTTGTAGGTAAACAAGATGAAAAACTGTATTTTAAACTGTCATTTTCAATGCAAAATTAAGAAAACCAGTCATGAATATAGGAGTTTTTATCATATTCGAAATGTATCCAGATTGCCTACATTCTCTCAAAAAATGTTAATTTGTTTGTTCATGGCCTCCTCTTTGAATTAATATAAAATTAAATATAGGTATCCGGTTTACTTTTCATATGATTTCAAATTGAATGTCACGAAAATACCCTATTTTCTACATAATTCTGCTAAAGCCGTAAAGTACGGGAAAAAGAAAGTTGAAATTGATTATGACGTCATAATGAATCTAGCACCAAAAAATTAGTCTAAAGTCATTTTCTAGATCTTGACCTTAAGTGTGATTGTTTTTGTTTTTTTTTAATATTCTTCTTTAACTTTTCTTCACTATTGCATTGTATTGTCTGATGGCATATAAACAGTGTTGTTGTTGTTGTTGTTGTTGTTTCTTTTAGCATTCATTGCAAACGAAAGTTTGAGAGAAAAACAATTAGAATATTGGTAAAGCTTAATGCCGTCGCCTTTAAAAGACTGAAAAGTGTTTGAAAAGTTATCGCTCGAAAGGCAATTTACTAGTGTATTAGTACTTGGTACAAATAAATACCGGTATTCTATTTTTTATCTTCAGTTGGCTATTTAATTGACTTGAATTGAGAAAAATGCCAAAAACTTCCTGGAATTTTAATGAACAAAACCAAAATTATCCTGGTTATGTATCTATCACAAGCTGTACTGCGAGTTTTAAAAAATTTTTGATTTTTTTAAATCACATAAGATGCGCCTAAACAAATGAAATATTAAAGATAACAACTTTCTCTATACTTTTTGAATCAAGTCTCTTTCTAAAATATCTCGATTTATTTTTTTTGTCTTTAACCATATGCATACATGTATGTGTCAATTATTGTTTGGCAATTCATATTGTTGAAAATCACCCACATGACCTAAAACATAGCCGAAGTAAAAAAAAAAAAGTAAAAGTTATATTTTTTTCTCTAGTTAGGATCCATTCTACAATTCATAAGTTCTGATTAGTACTCATATACATTCTTATGTACATATACATTCTTATGTACAAATACTAAAATTATAGGTACTTTGGGCAATGAGCTCACTAAAAAACCTTCTCGCCTCCCATGTGGTTATAATGACAAAATCCATGATTTGCAATCAGAGACAGGAAATACGTTTCAGATCAAAACGTAAAATAGGAGGTGCAAAATGGCATCATGTAATAAACAATCGGTGAAAATATCACTTAATTTTATTCAGTGGTATGTTTTGATCTTAGAAACCCAAAACACAGGAGCACAATGTTTTTATGTGAAAGTATCATTTAATTTCAATGAGTGGTATAAGAGGAGTTGCGGATAAGAGATGGCTACCGCAAAGCGTAACACACGGACAGACAGACATACGGACAAACGGATGTGCGCACGGACGGGCACCCCAATCACAATATACCCTCCTGCCTTTCAATAGATGATGCATAAAATCACAAACATAATGGCT
>NW_026925217.1:0-25692 GCF_032062105.1 Saccostrea cuccullata
TAGTTTTGATTTTCAAAATTCATCATACCATTTTATGTGTCAAATGGAAAAAGGCACGTAATTTTAAAAAATATAGCGCGCTGTATTTCTTCAACATTTCAAGAATGAACACCATGGATGGCGGTTGTGGTTTTATGATATTATATAATTCTTAAACTATATAAAATCCAATAATACATGTATTATAAGAAATTTCCTAATGTCCATTAATCATAATACTTGTAAAAATACCAAATAGGCAATTAAAATGTCCAACGAGTAGCCGAAGGGGAAAATGAACACATTTTACCAAGATGAACAGCTATACTTTAAGAAACCTCAAGAAACCGATGCCTTTTTTATAAAAAAAAAGGCGTGGTTGCCGGTCGGAGACCTATAGTAATCGGACGAAGACTGAGGGCATTTGGCAAATCGGTTGGGGTCATCGGTAGAAAATACATATGTAGGTTGTAATTAAAAATCAGCGATGTCTCCACCGATGCCCCACATCGCTCCTCATCGGCAACCCATCATTAACACATCTTTCAAGGACTGACAGAGCATCGTCAAGTGTCATTTGAATCTGAGGTCAACGAGGGATTGAGGGGTGGGTAGACATCAGCCGATAATCGGTCGATGTTAGACCAAACATTGACCCATAGTCGACCGACGTACGAACGATGTTCACCAATGTATGAGCGATGTAATATACATCGACCGATTACTCTGGAAGATCGTTTTGTGATTAGCATTGCATCGCTGGGCCTTTCTAAGTCCGGTCGGCAACCACGCCATTTTCATCTAAAAATGCATTGGTTGCCCATCGTGTACCCTATAGCTAGATAATGTGACCGAGATGAACAGCTATACACTAAGAAACCTCACTCCCTTCGCCCATGTGGTGCAGTGGTAAGAGCGTCTGCTCTAGAGTCGCAGAGTAAAGAATTAATCCCTACGTCGCGGGTTCGAATCCCACTGTGGGACACAGAGGTCATTCCCTCAGATAAGATATACACCAAGGTCCCGTCGCAGTAGGTGCTGGCACGAAAAAGATCCCTCAATGCTTAATAGCCCCAAGTGCCGAAAATTTGTCAAAATTGGCAGCTCTCCGCCGGTAAGTGGAGGCTTCTCCAAATGAGTGAAAAATCCTCGATATGGACCTTAAACAACAATTTAACAAACTTTTATTCCTAACTGTACTAACTGTCTGTAGTTTGTTACGCTTTGAAGTTCAAACTCCATATGCCGGTGAGGTATGTAAATAATGAAAGTTGATATTGAAGAGCTGAAGTCCTCTCGTTTGATTAGTACTTTAGTTGTCAATATCAAGTCAACTACCCAGAGTCAATTCAGTATGAAATCAAATACCTAAAAACTGGTCAAGAACTGATTTGAATCAATACAAACCAGGACCAGGAGAAATATGGACCTAATTTAACACATTAGAGTTAGGCAGGAGGCATTAAGGAGTAAATCTAAGAAATTTTCATTATACAGTTAAAAAAATCCCCTGGAGAAATTGCGTGCAAGTTAACCTTTGTGTTACAGTTTAAAGAAAATCTCCAATGCATTTCTTATGTATAACATCCGATTGAAAATTGGTATATAGTGATCAGGATGTGCATCCGTCTGTACGTCCGATCGTCTATACGTCCGTCTGTTACGCTTTGGGGTACCCATCTCTCCTGCGCAACTCCTCTTATACCTCTGAATATAATTTAAATGATACTTTCATAGAATCTGTGTTACATTGTGACATTGTGACCCCAGAGCAAACATTGACTTTTCCATTAATCATGCATAAGTAAAGTCAAAAAGTAACATAGGAGGAGCATAAGGGAATTATAAAAGAAAGAATCTGTGGCAATATCATCAAATTTTATACTGTTGCAGGTAAGAGATGGATACTCTTTAATATTTTAGAAAGAATGACAATGTAAATGTTTTGCTATGGGAAACCCGAAATATGGAAGTGAACAATATCTAAAAAAAATAAAATATAACAAAGATTTTGGGAAAGTTTTATTGAATTTCAATCACTGGTATCAGAGGAGTTGTGGATAACAGATGGGTACCCCAAAGGGTAACAGACGACCTTACAGACGAACGAACAGACAGATTTGATCACTATATACCTTCCTACTTTTCAAGCTTGTGGTATAATAATATTGGAGGCTGGGGTATCATTTAGAGAGCACAGTGTCTACAATGCCTCTAGTTTGTTTTTGCTTTGGTTACTTATCCATGATTATCGAGTTAGACATCTTTGTGTTTTATATGCATGAATCATTTTGCAAAATAAAGCCAAATGCAAATGGATTTTAATAATTATCATTTAAATTTAGTCATCTTTATTTGTCTATTTTCTTTGTGTTCTGAAATCTCTTTTCAACGGCTTTAACTGTATTCCCTTTGGTAATTATTTTTATGATATAATAAGTACATAATTGGATCCTAAAAAAACAACACAATGAAATGTGTATGTACAAGTAATGATACTTGTACATCCAAACCGCTACAGGGCAGCAGTGTAAAGGCTTATTGTGAGAAAATCAACGGAAAATAGACGTTTTTATAAAAGTAAATTTAATTTTTTTAAGCTGTTATATTATCACATGACTTTAATACCTAATGAAATTATAACATAATATCCTCCACTCTATATCGAATTAAGATTGCTCCCATCATCGGACAGTCATGTGATAAACGTATAATGTGTACACTGCATGGAGGTCATAGCGCATTAGCCCTAGTTCAAATTAAAAACTTCAAGGATTAATCTTTTCTGCATTTTTGTATCTTCTGAAAGGTGTTGCTCTTACTTTAAATAGATTTTTTTGTTTAAATTACAAATAATTGTGTTATTGTTGAAATATGTTTGAGCTAAATCAAGTATTTTTGTATTTATTAAGCCAAACCAAATTATCGATGAAAGAAAGCAGGAGCAGTTTGCAAGTAACAAAATATACCTTCTTTGCTATATAAAAAAGATAGTCAAGATTTATTAAGAGTGTGCCATTGCAAAAAGGTGATTTTATGAGGCACCACAATGATAAACATACCATCACTATATAGATAAACAAAGTAGAACAAATATTAAATACTAAATTCCAACTTTATTTATTTAATAATGTCATTTAAGGCATTTTCAATCTCCTGTGATGTCATAGGCTTTTGCCAAAAATGTTATTAGTGTGAATTCATATATTTTTTTTTTTAAAGAAAAGATTGCCTGAGTACTGTAAAGCAGGTTAAAATTGCGGTCGGAAAAGATCGCGCGATTTTTCAATTTGCAGCAAATCGCAATCGTTTGAATTCGCGGAAAGGAAAAATTATACAATTCGTTTTCAGTACTGCAAGCATTTTCTATAAGTATTGTGTCGATTTTGAGCCCGACTTAAGTATTAGTCACATTATCCAGCGATGGGGTATACGATGAGAAACCGATGCGTTTTTGATAAAAATGGCGTGGTTGCCGGTCGGACACCTATAGTAATCGGTCGATGGCTGAGGCCATTTGGCAAATCGGTGGGGGTCATCGGTAGAAAAAAGGTTGTAATTAAAAATCAGCGATGTCTCCACCGATGCCCCACATCGCTCCTCATCGGCAACCCATCATTAACACATCTTTCAAGGACTGACAGAGCATCGTCAAGTGTCTGAATCTGAGGTCATCGGGGGGGTTGAGGGTTGAGCAGACATCGGCCGATAATCGGTCGATGTTGGACCAAACATTGGCTCATAGTAGACCGACGTACGAACGATGTTCACCAATGTATGAGCGATGTAATATACATCGACCTATTACACTGGAACATCGTTTTATGATTAGCAATGCATCGATGGGCCTTCGTAAGTCCGGCCGGCAACCACGCCATTTTCATCTAAAAATGCATTGGTTGCCCATCGTGTACCCTATAGCTAGATAATGTGACCGAGATGAACAGCTATACATTAAGAAACCTCACTCCCTTCGCCCATGTGGAGCAGTGGTAAAAAATGCATTGGTTGCCCATTGTATACCCTATCGCTGGATAATGTGATTGATACTTTAAGAACTACTAGGCCGATGACCACCGGTCTATAGCCACCGGCCGGGAAATGTGACTAAGGCATTAATAATAAAAGAAAACCACCGGAATGGTCCCGATTTGATGTCAAAACAATGTTGCGTATACAGATACATTTTCTTTTGCTTTCTTTTCATTGCTTTTTTTTATTTCCGAGTCCAAATTAGTAAAATTTGTCAGTACCGCAGGCAAAATGTTGAACTGTTTAATTGAATTAATGTGTACTTCGTAAACCGTGTTTACTACGTACATGTAGGTGTCTCCATTAAATGTATTTACTAAAGTATAAGTCACATTATCCAACGATGGGGTGTACGATGAGAAACCGATGCGTTTTTTGATGAAAATGGCGTGGTTGCCGGCCGGGCACCACTAGTGATCGGACGGTGACTGACTCTTTTTTTTGCGAATCGGCGGGGTCATCGGTAGGAAATAATTCGTAGTTAAAATTCAGCGATGTCTCCAACGATGCCTCACATTGCTCCTCATCGGCAACCCATCATTAACACATCTTTCAAGGATCGGCCGATGTATGACCGAGCATCGTCCAATATCCTTTGAATCTGAGGTCATCGGGGAGTTTAATGGTGTTCAACAGATAACGACCGATCATCGGTCGATGTTCGACAAAACACTGGCCCGTAGTCGACCGAAGTACGAACATTGTTCACCAAGCGATGTAATATACATCGGCCGATTATCCTGGGACATCGTTTAATGATTAGCAATACATCGCTGGGCCTTTGTAAGTCCGGCCGGCAACCACACCATTTTTCTCATAAAACGCATTGGTTGTCCATCGTATACCCCATCGCTGGATAATATGACTGATACTTTAAGGACTACTTGGCCGATGTGGATCGATGTTAGGGCATCGTTAACACCACGGATTACTACCTATTACCACCGGTCTACGGCTACCGGCCGGGAAATGTGACCTAGGCATTAGTGATACGCTCGGGTGCATTTAACAATGCATGTTTTATTTGGTAAGCACATCGCAACTCTACTTGATGGCAAAATTTAACGTTATTTTTAGAAATTTATTAACGAATTAAGCTTTAAAAACAACACCAACTACTTGTTAGAATTAGTGCTTGATCCGTACACCCACATAATTAGTAAGACAATCTACACCTATATTAATTACTGCTTTCATGTTTGCAAAGAAACATAAATTAAACAGAGTTAACATTATTCTTATCACAAAGGACTGTAATATATTTTGATATATCCTTTTTCATCGTCAACTTCCCTTACTTATTTAGCAATATACCTTTATCACCTGCATAAGGAGTTTACATATCTCAGTTGTTTAGATATGCAAAAGCATGCTCTATGTATGAACAATTTCTACAACGGGGTAAATTATTGAAAAATAAAAATTGTTATATTTGGTAAAGGTAAAAGATGTAGTAATACTACATTTAATTTTAAAGGTGTTCCATCGGAAATTGTTTAAAAAAATTTAAATATTAGGAGTAACATTTCTTTCGATTTGAGTATTAAGGAAAAATGTATGAAACAGCTACAAAAGCAATGTATGGTGTTCTTGGAAAATATCGAATAAATAATCCTTCAATTGATTGTAAACTAGATATGCTTGACAAAATAGTGAAACCAATTTTGTGATATGGTTGTGAAATATGGGGATTTTGTAATATTGCTCTTATAGAGAGACTTCATCTTAAATTTCGTAAGCAAATATTTAATCTCATCTTACATGTAGGTCTTCCATGCCTAATTTTATGGTGTATGGAGAACAAGGTAGATATCCTCTATCTATTAATGTCAAAACTCGTATGATTTCTTTCTGGGCAAAACTTGTGGTATCACAAGGTACTAAAATGTCATCAAAACTATTATATTTGTTAATAAATTATAATATACCATGGTGTAATGCTGTTAAAAATATTTTGAATGATTTTGGATTAGCTTATGTGTGACAACAAAACTCTATTAATATTACATGGTTAAAGAATAAGGTGCAAAATATTCTTGTAGATTAATTTAAACAATTGTGGTATAATGACTTGTATAATTCACCAAAAAGTCTTAATTATAGATTGTTTAAAAAGTCATTAACTTTTGAGAAATTCTTGTTAAATTAACCTTCTAAACTTTCTACGAAATATTGTATTTTTAGAACTGGAAAAGCTAATCTTCCAATTGAAACAGGAAGATGGTATGATATTGCAAGAGAAAACAGAATTTGCCACTTGTGTTCATATAAGGAAATAGGAGATGAATTTTATTATTTATTTAAATGCACTGATCCATACATTAAGAATTCTAGATTTAAATTTTTGCCCAAGTATTGTCATACAAATCCTAATGTTTTTAAGTTCGACCAACTATTTAATTTGAACAGCACGGGAAAAATAATTAAATTATGTAAATTTATTGGAATTATAATTGAAAGAGTTGGCTCTCTTGGTTTGTGACATTGTCATTTTTTCCACTGTTTTTCCTTTTCTTTGTCTCACGCATGCTTAATTGCTTTATTGTAAATATTTTATGTAATATCCTCTCTATACTGTTTCGTAACAGTTTATGAGAATAAACTCTTGCCTTGTCTTGTTGATGAAACAAGAATTTCAGCAGGCTTAAGCTTGTTTAAAGTCATCATTTCGTAATTATAAGTTCTTAGTCGATACAATGTCCTTGTCAGCAAATACAATTTTTTATTGAGTCAAATGCTGACTGACGTTTTTATACTAATTGTTAGTCCATTATTTATACACTGAATTGACGACGGATTTTTCCGTTATTTCCCGACAAGAAGCACAGGGCGTGTGTGACCTGTCGACAGGAGATGCTCTCTCCTCCATGGAACCGGTGTTTCGGAGGTCCGTGTTTGCTCCGTATTTGCTCTGCTCCTATTTTGTATTGTTTTATGGACTTTTGAATAGGAATAATGTTCGTTATCTCCATATTTTTCATACAGAATTCTTCACTGATTTTCTTTTTCCGCGAATATAGCAAACATTAACTCCGTGTCTGTAAGTAAATTTCCTGCTGTACAGTTATTTAATTAAGATAATTGATATAAATCAATAGGATATGTTTTAGCTATATAATAAAGCAGTTAAATCTCGTTAGTGGACAAATGAACTCACAGTGTCGTACGTGAATTTGTACAGCCAACTCGTTCCAATATTCACCAATATAAGTTCAATAACCCGATAATACATGTACCTTTCCGTATAGGATCAAAGTAGCAACAAAAACAAATGCTGTGATAATTTTACTGTAGTTGTATATTTAGTTTAAAATCGTTAATTATTTAATTTTATGGTTTTATAATGAATGGTTTTTTTATGTGATGTCACGTATGAAGTAGACCCCGTCCCCTTTTTGTGGCAATAACAGTGCTGCGAATGGAAATAGAGAAAGAAGATCTCTGGATGACTTACATTTTGCTGATAGACAATGAACCATCCATCATAGGTCTATAGCTAACAAGGAAAGAATAACAATAAGATAGCAATCAAACAGAGATGGATTCTTATAATTCTTGGGAATACAGGTGGTTTTGCGGAAATATTTTTCACAGTTATGAAACCTCAAACAAAAAAAATATGTAGGGTAAGTTATTCATCAGAAGAAGGAGAGAAAAGGGCATCAATAAACTGGTCACAATTTCAGAGCCCCAAATTATCTTCACTAATCAATTCATCTATATGCAAAAAATCAAACGCCCAGTATGTTCTTCCTACGATAGAATAATGTCATCTTTTACCGTCGCTTCGTGAAATACAAGCTACCAGTCTAAATTTTATGATCGACAGAACGAGAAAAACATATCATATTTAAGAAAAGCAACATTTTAAGAAACATAAAAATTCAACAATTTACATTAAATTCATAACAAGACTTTTCATGGAAGAGATATACATCAAAGCAAAATCAAGATCGAGTACCTGACAAACAAAGAAAAAGTATCTATGTGCAAACAGGGATTTGGTAAAACACGAAAAAACAGTTCATGTATCTGCTGGTGGATAGTCTGTCCCTGGGAAAACTGTTGATACCTAAGAACTGAGAGCAAGGGTATTGCATCCTAAATAATTTTGACTATATGTGGAATACTATAGAAAGCATAGCAATATATGCTTGTGATCCTTCTTAAAAAACATCTAATGATCTTTTTTTGTCAAGGAATATTCGGAAAGTGAAAGTGACCCACCAACTGAAAATGTAAGCTGTACCCCCCCCCCCCCCGCCCCCGCCCATCCCAATTGAAAAGGTTTTTCTATGGGCCTGTGATTGGTATGTATTCTATTACATATTCGAAGAAAAGGATAACTGATTCCATGCCAGCTCATACGGCGTCAAGTATAAAAAGGTTCCAATCTGTTAAGTCTGTAAGGGGTAAGTCTCTTACAGAAAGGTTTCGCTTTATGGATTACTGTACCTTTCTGGATATCAACAATGAGTCCTTCATACTGTCTGCAGATAACCAGTTTTGGTATTAAAAAATGCACACCAAATTTTACTTAAATTTCTGGTCCTTAGAATAGGATCTTCTCTTCTTTCTGACTAGATGAAACATTTAAATCATATTTTCTTATATGTGTTATATATTTAGATGTAAGAGATTTAAAAGATTATATTTTTCTCATCCAAATTGTTCAACTGTAAATAGAACTGGTAAACTGAGTTTGAAATCTAACAGGGAATATATTTTTTGCGGAATGGTGGCGTATGAAAATATATTCTGTTTTGCCTCTCAAAATTATGATAGAACAATGAGTTAAGTTTACTCATAATTTTACACCATCAAATGTTTGATGAAATTTTCAAATGTAATTTAATTATTTATAAGGGACTAAAGTTTTCAAATAAATATGATTTTTCAAACTAAGTACAATTGTGTTTAAAAACCTTCAAGTCTAAGTACAAATTTGAGCCGAAAATCTGTTAAAATCAAAGTAATAAATCTTAGTAAACGATCAAAAAATTTTATTTTTATATTATTTTGTATCTTTACATGACCACTTTACCAGGCGTGAAAATAAGAAAAATTTAAATATAGAAAGCATATGAAAATAACCAAAATATCCTCAAAATAAAAGAAAAGTGGAGAGAATTCGGATAAGCCAAAATCAATTTTAGTTAAATTATTTATATCAATTTGGTAATAATATTTTTTTTTAATTCTTGATATCCATGGAAAAGGTAATGACCTTGATCTGACCTTGACTTCAATATAAAACGGTCAAAGTTACATGTAATTTAACTGTTACAATTACTTAATGATATTGTCTTCTTGATTCTGTGAAAGAAATATGAGAAGATTTCTACCTTATGTACCAATCCGAAATAATTTTGTTATATTTCCAAGTGTTCTACCAAATTTTGCAAAACCTGTGATATTTTGTCAACGAAAACATCGTTTATTACAATCTAACTGGACAGAGTTTCTTTACTAAAAGTTATAAAAATGTGTCTTGTGCAACTTAAAACGTTGTCTATGTTCGTTATCTTAAAGAAGAAAAGGATATGGAGATAACGAACAGTATTCAATATCAAAGTCCATAAAACAATACAAAATAGGAGCAGAGCAAACACGGACCTCCGAAACATCAGAGGTGGGATCAGGTGCCATGGAGGAGTGAGCATCCCCTGCTGACCGGTCACACCCGCCATGTGCTCTTAGGTATTAATTTACATCGTTTAAGAAATTGTTCATACTTAGAGCGTGCTTTTGCGTATCGAATCAACTGAGATATATACACTCCCACTCCGTATGCAGGTGATGAAGGTATATTGCTACATAAGTAAGGGAAATTGACGATAGAAAGGTTAAAGTCATCACGTTTATCATATAGCTTGGTTGTTAGATTACCATTAACGTCTTTTTCAAGTAAAATATCCAAGTATGAAACAGATGTGTCAGACTCTGTGGTATCTTTTATCTCAAGCTCAAAAACAATCCGACATTCAATATCTCTGTAAATATTTCAATTCACCTGACGACTTTAGATCCAATTATTTGATAAGAGTTAGAAATTTTAACAAAAAACAAAAAACATCAAACTAATAGTACTAGTACCACTTTGAGAACGCCGTTCGAAGACAAAAAGAAGAATACGGATCATTAAAATGGAAATGGCCTTTCCGTATGGTTTCAACGACCACATAAAAAATATAGGAAATCTTTCAAGCCATTATGTGTCAAAGAAAAATTGATGAGATTTTTAAAAACTACAGCTAATGTAGTGATTCACATCGATTATACAATAAACAAATTATACATGATGTCTTTTGATTCAAAAGTTCAATAAGCAATTAGGTCTTTATAATATTTGCATTAAATTGTATTCAGTTCCCTGAGTTAAAAAAAATAAATTCACTTTTTGAAAAAAGGAAACCAAGTCTGTTCATAAATTCTTCGAATCCTGAATAGAAAATAATGTTTTTTTAAGCCAAAAATGCAATTGTGGCTCAACTTACCGGTTCTTAAAACATTTTCTAACAAAAAACATGCTGTGAATATAAGTAAAAATTCAACTTTAATTGAATACTTAATTGATTTTCTTTTTGTGGGTTCAAGAACTGGTCAGATTGGTCTAAATATATATCTAAAGCATTGCTACAATATGTACAAACCTGTCAGGAAATAGGGATTCCAATTAATTCAGATAAAACTGAAGGCCCAACCACTAATTTAAATTTCTTGGTCTAGATATAAATCCTACAAATCAAACCATATTCATTACAGAGCACAATAAAGAGTTAAAACCTATTCTTTTGTAAATTATCAATTTCAAGGTCACCCCAAAGCAAATTTAATGCAATTTATTTGTAGATCTCTGAATTTTGAGTTAAATTTTTACTTTAAACACACACACACACACACACACACACACACACACACACCACACACACACACACACACACACACACACACACACACACACACACACACACACACACAATAAATAAATATGGGTCCATCACTATGTTCAATATGGACATGGACGGCGTAGTTTTATAAAATAAAATAAAGAAATAAATAAATAAAAAATAAATTTAATAATAATAATAATAATAAATAATTAATAATTACAGTAAAAAAAATAAATAAATAAAAAGATAAATAAATAAATAAATATAATAATAATAATAATAATAAATAAATGAATAATAGAAAATAAAATAATAATATTATCAATAATATTGCAAATTTCTATATTTCAAATTTGCAGTCTAAAAGATTTTCAAGAGATATATAGTTAATTAGATCACTTGTGTTGTGTTAAAAAATAACATTTAAATCATGGGGAACATAGTTCAGGTTACAAGAATGTTACTGCAAATTTTCTGATTTCAGTGGAATCACTTCAAATCCTTGTCACTGATTGCTGAAAAGTGCCCTTCACAGTTAACGAAGGAATTATTTAATCTCTTAATCCACATGTAGATTCTATCACAAATACAGCTATGACTTACCGTAGGGAATTAGAACTACTTCAGTCATTTAAGAATAAAATTTCAATACTCCTTACAAATACTTTGGCTGCTCTTGTATATCAGCTTTCAACCATATACCT
This sequence comes from Saccostrea cuccullata, assembly GCF_032062105.1. NCBI lineage: Eukaryota > Metazoa > Mollusca > Bivalvia > Ostreida > Ostreidae > Saccostrea > Saccostrea cuccullata. Next base: position 11,609 of record NW_026925217.1, read on the forward strand.
TACTTTGCAACCATTCCTATGGCACATGCAACCGTATGATGCTATATTAGCGCCATAAGCTATGATCTTTAAATACATTTTCGGACCGATACTACTAAACATTCAACATGTTCGAAGGCTTGTGCAGATTAAACCCACTAAAGGCGCTCATCAACCAATTACATGGTCTCTGATTAATCACATGATAAAATCTCTCCCATCAGTTTTTCAAACTTGCATGAAACAACATTCTTTACTCTGGCCTTCACTTAACGATTTTTGACCTTGATAGAATTAGCGAGTTTACAGTTTCAGCTAAAAAAATCATTGGTGTTGGTCATCAAAGATGGTAAGTTACAGAAAACTCAAATTTGAATGCATATTAGGGGTCCAAAAAACTAATCAGCATGCAAAACCAAGAAACATCTAAATGACCTGTATTTAAAACACTCCACAGCTACTAGTCAATTAGACCCAACATTCCAGGTTTACTTTTCGTTCACCTTGGTGGTAAGCAATGGTCTTCATACCAAAATACTTCAATGTTACAAAATCTAGTCAATTTTTTGCATGGATAATAAGACAATTAAGTCTCATTCATTTAGAATTGAGTATGCAACACACTTGTTTCCATCCGGATTGTCTGAAGATGATATAAAGATTAAAGGCAGAATGGAAGTCCAATGCATTTCAACCTACATCCATTTATAGTCATAGTCAATTTTGATAATGTTTGAATTGAACTTACAACAACACAACATCAATCAGATGTTTTGAGGAATGACCTGGGAACAGGTCGAACCAAACATTCACAATATCACTTTAATTGAATCATGTAATGATTAATTAATCATCTGAAATTCTCTTGTTCTGTGGTATACTGCATATGACAAACAGCAATTAACTTGCAGAACTGTAACTAATGGCAGTGTTGTCATGGCATGGGAAAAATTTGCCCGCATTTGGCGGATGCCCAGCTTTATGTACTCTCATGTGAAGACATATGGCCGAATTTTGCTAGAAGCTCGCTGCTGATCCTATTATCTTCCAGGGTCCGTGACCAATAATTGGGCTTATGTCACTGTATCATTGTTCTATGAACTTTCTACGTCATTCACTGTTGAAAAAGTCGATGTAGATTGTCCTGGTAATACATTGTTACCTGCTCATTGCAATGCACGTATCATTGTATATCATAGAATATCATTGTATATCATTGAATATCATTGTATATCATTGAATATTGTTGCATATCATTGAATATCGTTGTATATCATTGCATATCGTTGAATATCGTTGTTTCATTGAAAATCATTGAATATCTTTGCAAATCATTGAATATCATTGCATATCTTTGAATATTGTTGTATATCATTGAATATCGTTGAATATCGTTGTTTCATTGAAAATCATTGAATATCTTTGCATATCATTGAATATCGTTGCATATCATTGAATATCGTTGCATATCATTGAACTATCATTGTATATCATTGTACCCATAGTGTAGCATATATTCAGTATACACTTTGTGTACATCATTGCATTGATACCTTGTGTACATCATTGTATTGATACCTTGTGTACATCATTGTATTGATGATTCATTTTGACTATTAATCAATAAAGCCATAACAAAAACTGCCAATCCTTGTTGATCTATTTTGTCGACATAAACACATTCAGCACTATAGTTCAACTTACCGGTTCTTAAAACTTACATTTTCCAACAAAAAACATGTTGTGAATATAAGTACAAATCTTAATCTTAAACACATTCAGCACTATATATAGTCGACAGAATTTTACTAAAAGTCTACATCATGCATTTTGTACAGGTATTTCACTTTTGCTTCCAAACTTTTTAATTACAAACAGACCCTACATTGCCTAGATATTTGAGATCATTACTAAATTCCTCTTTTAAAAGTGTTCTTACTCTTCTTTCATCTACAGTCATGAACACGTTGACCAATGAATCGATATGTGTTCGAATGCAATCGATTAGTGATCGGTTTGATCAATAAATCATGTCTCGTATCATTAATCTTGAATGACCAACATTTTTAGTTTTAATTAATTTTTTTTTAAAACAGAGTTGACCTTTTGCGAAAATGTAAAAATTCTCTGCAAACATTTATTTGACTGCTTTTCAAACTGGGTTAACTGAAAAAAATGTGACCGACATTGGAATATCTCAAACTTCTTCTCGTTGCCCTGAATCCAAAACGAAAGTTACATGTACACGAAATTTGTAACAGATAGAATTTGAGACAAAAAAGATTCAATTATAATTACAGTTTATTTTGACTCCATCTTATCTCCTAAGGAAAAGGGTTCATAATTTAAACAATTTTGAAAAGTTTGTCTGTTGCTGATTTTTCTCTTTCATATCAGGTTTTGACTTGAGTATTAAACATCATTGGAAGATTACCGTCGTGGCATTCCATTGGATTTATCTTCTACGCAGAGATGTTTGATTGTATGTTCAACCTCGTTTTATGAATTTCGGCATGGCATTCCACTGAAGTGGTTGTTTTGCTGTGTCATCTCATGTTGCGTTATTGCACAGAGCCATTAGACTGATGCTATAATCCAAATGCTGCTGATGCATAATACAAACTCATTTATTGTGAAAATATGTGCTGCTTTTAACAAATTAATGAACTGTTCTGCATTCATTGCTTCCACGTTTTTTTCTGTAAAAAGATTTACTGTTTTCATTTATTTGAGTTGGCTCCACTTACGCTTTGTATTTTAAAAAAAGATTTTGAAAATGAATTTTGTTCAATATCATTATATTTCTGAACATTTCATTCGCTTATTTAAAACTACTAGACTATGACCGGTGCGTGCACGGGTTAATGTTGTTTTTGAATCAATGAAAAATTTTATTTGCTGACCAGATAGTGTATCGACCATAGAACTTACGAAATGATGAAACGAGACTGCTGATCTGGTTTCAGAAATTGTTAATTAGTAGAGCATGCTCTTGCGTATCGAATCAACTAAGACATATAAACGTTGGTTGTTAAATAACAATTAAAGGTGCATAGACACAGATTTAAAGTCAATATTTTCTGTATAATTTCACGACTTATATATTGTAATAGCATTTCACAGGAAAATATATTGAAAATCTTATTTCGTCTAAAAGCTATTGAAACTTGCAATTTTTGGATGTGTTTGATTGACACATCCTTACACTTTCACGAATTTTAATTTTATTTTTAATATTTAGGAAAAGTGGCAATCTTGTTGTGTATTAATGGAAAAAAATTAAATATAGTAAGCTAAAAAAAAAAAAAACTAATAAAACGGTCAAATTAATCTCACTGATACCTGATACCATCATTCGTCTTCTAGATTCCGTGAAAATTTTATTAAATTTTTGAATACAAGAAATATGAGAAGACTTTTACTTAAATCAAACGTTTACAAACTTTTTTACTATAAATTGTTAGGTTTTTATTTTCTTACTTAATATATATGGATTATTTAGTTTGCCCGATCATGAAAAAAGCATACGGCGCATGCGACCAGCTCACGTGATCGGTCAGCATGGACGTGTAATTGTCGGCTCAGTAAAGTTGGTCGATTTAAGGTGGATGTAGGTCAAAATTTTCTACAAATCTTGTCCAGGGATTGTATTTATGTGTATTTATGTGTGTTCTCTGTGATTATCTGTGAATATTTGTGTTACATTCAGACTTTAGCGGCAAAAACAGAAAAATGTCTTCGAACGCTGGTAAAGCTAAAGGTGGACGCGTAAACAACTCACGGAACAAAAGAACTGAACAGAGTTCACCCGAGGAATCGGCAGAAAGATCAATAGCTGATGAAAAGGAAAAAGTTGAGTCTATAGAAAATGGTCTTAAAAATGTACAGAAAACGTTGCAGGGTATAAGTAAAAAGTTACCGAAATATGAACATGTAGAGAGTGAATTAACAAGGATTACGTCATTGATCGAAGATCATGAAACTGGGTTAACAACTTCCTTGAAGTATGTCGCAGAACAATCTGAAAGTAACAGTGATGAACTATATTTTGTGAGGTCAGAGAATGCACAATTACGCAGAGAGCTTGACCTAATGCGTGCTATGATGATACATATGGACCGCAGAATGCAGAACATGGGAGTCAGAAATTACAGACTTGAGATCGCGATCAATGCGTGACAATATTATGATTCATAATTAGCATACGCATCGGATGAAAAGCTGGATCAACAGGTTCCTAACATTTTGAAGGAATATCTTGGGGTTGAGGTGAAGTTTGTCCGAATACACAGAAATAGCGTAAGAGGAACGATTAATTCAAGGCCAGTATCCATCACTGGTAAATTAGTGGACGGCAGGAAAAAGGATGAACTTCTCCGCGCTCAAAAACAGAAAAAGGCAGAAAAAGTGGAACTACCATTCTACATTACAGCCTAAGAGCCAGCGTCAACTCTGGAGGAGCGTAAGCGTTTATACGAAATTTCCGACTCCTTCAGAAAACAACAAATAACATGTAAAATTGAAAAGGGGCGTGTGGTTATGCCGAATGGACAACGATATGTCGACCCTATTCCAAAGCTGGAAATATCAGATGCGCTTAAGATCGGTGCGGAGGAAACAGCGAAACTGGATAATGTGAACATCGTATACACAGAACCGACCAGGGTAAAGAATTCCGAGATTTTTGCCACGGGAAGAAAAATTCACGCGATAGAGGAGGTGAATGAGCTTTATAAAAAAGTGAGCATTGATCCTGTTTCGGCGGAGGCAGATCATCGCATCTTAGTTTATAGATTTATAGACAACTCACGAAAATTACAGGAAAGCTACTGGGATGGAGGTGAACATGGGGCAGGTCGCCGCCTGTTGAAGTACATGCAATCTAACGAAATAGTTAACGTCGGAATTGTGGTTACGAGATGGAATGGTCGTACCTTCCTTGGGCAGGAACGTTTTCGTATTATGGAATCTAGCATGTCAGTGATATTGCATATCAAGTGGATGTGGACTAGGTATACACTGTATATTAGTGCTCCATTCTGTATAGGGCTTAAACCGAGCCACCAATTCGGAACTTTTAAATCCGTTTTTTTTCCCGGAACTATACAGTATGTTTGCATGGTTCTGTATTTAGTATCCTTTCTTTACATCCAGTGACATAGTGAGGTAAACATTAACTGGGAAATATATGACAATGCTACAATTTTTTAAATATTTGACCTTTAATTTTCCTTAAATTTCGACCAATTTAAAGTGCACAAAATTGTCAATGAATCTTTTCTATACGTGGGTATTCTATTTACTTTACTTTTCTAATTCTTTGTGCAGTGCAGCTGTATACGCGTACAATAATGAGGGAATTGACACAATTTGCAGAATTTTGATACTTAAAATAAACATATATCCATATGTCAGAAATTAAAATAATATCTGTCAACTGTCAAGGTTTAAATGATGCAATGAAAAGAAAAGATGTCTTTCACTACTTTCGACAAAAAAAATGCAGTATTCTGTGTCTTATTGACACTCATTTTATAGAAGAAAACGAACAAATCATTAGAAATGAGTGGGGATATGAAGCTTATTTTAGTTCCTATATGTCGAATTCAAGAGGAGTTGCAATTTTTTTCAACAATAATTTCTCATTCAAGGTTCATGATCAGTTTTTAGATACCTCTGGTAACTACTTGGCATTAGAGATTGCTATAGAAGGAAAAAAATTACATTGATAACTATATATGGACCAAATGATGACTGTCCAACATTTTTTGAAAATATAGCCAATATGATTTCTAGACTAAATAATGAGGTCATTATTGCTGGAGATTTCAATTTAGTTTTAGATCCAGCTAAGGACTATTCTAATTATTTGCATGTGAATAACCCTAGGGCAAGACAAGTAGTACTTGAGATAATGAACACATATAATTTAGTGGACATATACAGAGAATATCATGTTGATGACAAAAGATTTACATGGAGGAAATCTAATCCCTTAAAACAGGCAAGACTAGACTTCATACTTCTTTCCAACTCTCTTCTAAATAGTGTAAAAAAAATGTGACATCTTAGGAAGCTATAGATCAGATCACTCAGCAGTGGTTTTACATCTTAAAATTAATGAAATAAAGCATGGGAAAGGTTTATGGAAATTCAACAATTCTCTTTTGAAGGATCCTGACTATATTGAACTGATAAACAATTATATTAATGTAATTAAAAAACAATACGCTGTTCCAGTATACGTAGAAAATTCTATAGATGAAATACCAAACTCTGAAATTCATTTAATTATTAACGATCAATTATTTCTTGAGACGCTATTAATGGAATTAAGAGCTAAAACAATATCTTATGGAAGTTATGTTAAAAAAAAGAATGTACAGAGAGAGAAAGTTTTAATCCAGGATATATCGAAACTAGAAGAGGAATATGCGTCTTCTATAGAAAAATTAACTGAGAAAAAAAGAGAATTAGAACAAATAAGACAACATAAATTAATGGGAAATGTGATAAGGTCTAGAGCCAGATGGATCAGTGATGGTGAAAAACCAACAAATTATTTTCTAAATCTTGAGAATAGAAATTATACAAACAAAGTAATTCCTAAACTTATTAAAACAGAAAATAATGAACAAGTGGAGATAACAGAACAATGTAAAATTCTCTTAGAAGTGGAAAATTTTTATAAAAGATTATACATGCCTCAAGAAGAGGATCATAATTTAAATCTTAGAGAGTCTTTAGAAGAGTATAATGTCCCAAAGTTAAATGAACATGAAAGTTTTCTATTAGAAGGAAAGATTTCTTATAGAGAGGCATCAAATGTGTTAAAACAAATGTCTAATAATAAAAGCCCGGGTAGTGATGGATTTACTGCAGAATTTTTTAAAGTATTTTGGAAAAATCTGGGTCATTTTATTGTTCGATCATTAAACTTTGGTTAAGAAAATGGGGAACTCTCCTCCATACAAAAACAGGGAATAATTACATGTATACCCAAAGAGGGCAAAAGTAAATTTCAGCTTAGTAACTGGAGACCAATATCATTGTTGAATGTGATTTATAAAATTGGATCAGGTTGTATAGCACAAAGAATAAAACAAGTTTTACCTAAAATAATAAGTTCAGATCAGACAGGATTCATACCTGGGAGATATACTGGAGAAAATACACGGCTTATATACGATCTGATGGATTATACTGAATTAAAGCAAATCCCTGGAATGTTAGTTATGATAGACTTTGAAAAAGCTTTTGACACAGTGTCATGGAAATTTATAGAAAAAACCCTAAATGTTTTCAATTTTGGACAATCTTTTTGTAAATGGATAAAAACTTTTCAATGTAATTCAAATTCATCTGTGACCCAGGCTGGTTTTTTATCCAATTTTTTCAAATTAGGAGGTGGCTGTCGACAAGGGGACCCAATTTCACTATATATATTTCTCCTTTGTGCAGAGATATTATCAATAAAGATTAAAAACAATAAAGATATTAAGGGAATTGAAATAGGAAATACTGAATTTTTAATGTCACAGTATGCTGATGACACAATGATAATTTTAGATGGGTCAGAAAAATCACTTCAGGCTTTAATAAAGGAAATAATAGAATTTTATAATATGTCAGGACTAAGGATAAATCGGTCAAAAACCCAAGTGGTATGGATAGATAGTAAGAAATATTCTAATGACAGAGTTTGTCCAGAGATGGAATTTATCTGGACAACCAATTTCAAACTTCTTGGAATTTATTATGATGTAGATCTTGCAAAGATTACTAGATTAAATTATGGCAAAAAACTTGTTAAAATCAAATCAATTATAGATCAGTGGAATAAAAGAAACTTAACACCGATTGGGAGGATAACTCTAATCAAATCACTTCTTGTATCTCAACTTAACCATTTATTTATATCCTTACCAACCCCACAAATTAATTTTCTGAAAAACTTGAGCAATATACTTTTCAATTTTCTATGGAAATCAAATGTTGATAAAATTAAAAGAAATGTTGTTACACAGCAATATAAACATGGTGGTTTAAAAATGATTGATATTGGCTGTTATATAAAAGCTTTGAAATCAACATGGATAAGGAGAATTATTAATGACAAAAACTCCAAATGGAAAATTTTGCTTGAAAATATAATTGATACTAACAAACTAATAAATACAGGATCAGTATGTTTATCAAACTTTAATAAGTGTTTACACAATCAGTTTTGGAAGGATACATTCAATGCTTTTCGGGAAATCCAAGATAATTCTGAAATTACAGACTGGAATGAATATGTTAACCAACCTTTATGGTTGAATAAAAATTTCAAAATTGGAAAACAATCTGTCTTTTATAAATTGTGATATGAAAATGGTATTACTCATGTGTTAGATCTCCTAGATGAACATAACAATTTTCTATCATTAGAGGATCTACAAAATAAATTTAAAATTAAAATAAATTATGTGACATACAATGGTATTAGACAGACAATACTAGCAGACTTAAAGAAATACAATTTTTATAAAAATGGATTAATGCAAAGACCAATGATTCCTTTTAATATCAAAATATTTATCAATACCAGGAAAGGATCAAAACCTATGTATGATATTTTAAATAAGCCAGTTATCAAACCTTCTGGTAAAAATAAGTGGGCTAGATATTTTGAAATAACTGATATACAATGGAAAACAATTTATAATCTTCCATTCCTCGTGACACGGGATTGTAAATTACAATGGTTTCAATACAGACTTAATCATCATATTCTAACTACAAATAGTCTCATGTATAAAATAGGTAAATCTGATACTAAGTATTGTACTTTTTGTGAAGATGAAGAGGAAACAATTTATCATTTAATCTGGGAATGTAATGTTGTTCAGCAATTCTTAAAAGAATTCATACGTTTATGTCAAGCCAAAGACATTGAATTGAATCTCAATGCAAAATCATTTATTTTTGGTGAAAATGACAAAAATGAAAATTCAGAATACTTCAACACTATGTTGATATTAATGAAGCATTATATTTATAAAGTTCGTTGTCAGAATACCTGTCCATCTATTCAAGGTCTTTTAAATTTATTTAATTCATATTTTAAAACTTTAAAACACACCATAATAGAGGATAAAAAACTGACAGAATTTAATACTTTCTGGCAGAAATGGGTTGTTATACTTTAATTAATTTACCTTCTCTGTAATTATTATCATCAGTTCTTTTTTCAATTTTTTAAATATTAATTATTAGAAAAATCACTCAAAACTGCACTGCACTAGTCTTTCTTTAGCTTCCCCCTTTTTCTCTCTTCTTTTTTTCTTTTTTTTTTTATTTCATATGGTAAGCTTAAAGAAAACTGATTATGTTTTAGGGCATAATATGTAATGCTTAGCTGCCTCTCCCCCTCTCTCTCTCTTTCTCTCTCTCTCTCTTCATAAACTTTTACACTAATTTTGTATGTTCCAACCATAATTAGTCCTGTTTGATTTTGATTGTACATATTTCCATACAGAAGTTTGAATGTTTGTAATATGTGTAAAAGTTTCAATAATAAAAAAAAAAAAAAAATGTTACTTGTCTTAGAGGTTTTATTGCTCTAACTCCATGAAAAGTAGAAAGAACAGTATTCAAGCTCAAAGATCCATCAAACACTACAAAATTCGAGCAGAGCAAACACGGACCTCCAAACAATCAGAGGTGGGCTCGGGTGCCATAGAGGAGGTAGCCTCCCCCTGCCGACAGGTCACACCGGCCGTTTTCTCCTTGTCATTTGATCGGGAAAAAACGGGGAAATCCGTCGACAATTCAGTGAGTATATAACGCCCTAATAATTAGCATGAATTAAGTCAGTCAGCTTTGACTAATAGATCGTATTTGATAAAAAGGTCGTTGTGCTGACCATAGAATTTAAGAAATGATGAATTTAAACGATAATGTTGCTATTCTTTTATTTTTTTTTTTATGATCTTATTACAAACACATTACAGCATAAAGTATTTCTTTTTTACATGCCATTCGTTCTTACTTTCTCACTCACACTCATTCATTTTGGCAACTGGCAAGTGAATGCATACTTGTTCTAATGTTTTAACAGAAAAAGATATGTTGATATTCTTGATTTAGCTGTTTATCTATCAATAGTTTACCTCATTTTAGAAATTCCAGTGATTTCTCGAGCTCGACATATTTTATCGTCACAATTTTTTTTTAAATATTGACATATGAATATCTTTAATCAAATGGATATTTATTTTTGAACAGAAATTAATTGTTTTAATATCATCTTGAATAAATCGAGTTTTTCATTATACGTCAATTAAATATATTGAACTTAATTTTTTTTCTTATAAAAGTTTGTGCACTGCAAAACCGCGTCAAATAAAAAAAATGAAGTGAAATTTACGCAGTTTGCCATATTCCTCGAGATAAAAGTGGAAGAAAAACGTGTTTATGTTCATTTTTTTTTCGATTTATATTGGAAAACAACATGTCTTTTATTACTTGTATGAATTTGCACAAACCTTTCCACGCTCAATTGGAGTCCAGGCTCTTTGAATATTTGACAGCTCAGCCACAGCTTTTCTTATAAAAATGGAACTCGTTAAAATACCTCACTTTTTTGTTGCTCATTTAAAAATTATTTTGTTAAAAGACATTCAAATGTTGAAAAGAAGAGAGCACTTGCTTTGGCTTTCACATTGACTTTGAAATATATCGACGGGGTATTATCAATTTACAAAACTTACTTCCATTCATGTGTTGACTCTAGCGAGTTTGACATGCACATCTTTTTTTTTTATATATTTGAATAATTTACTAGAAAAATATATGGTATCATAACAACACATCTTTATGATAATTGTAGTGACTTTTCAATCTAAACTTCCCTTACAGATTTGGCAATATGCCTTTGACGCTTGCATATGAGGTTCATCTCTCGGTTTATAAGATACGCAAGAACATGGCCTAAGTACAAACAATGTCTATTTCCAGGCTAGCTTGTGACAAACAGGTTGAGGAAGGATATCACCAGTCTTATTTGAAGTCATCGTTTTGCAAGTTTCTCGCAAAGGTTTTGTCATCCTATCATTGAGTCAAATGCTGACTGACTCTTTTGTATCAATTGCGTTTACAGTTTCTCGTGATTTCCCAATCATTACAAGTAGCATACAGCGGGCGTGACCCATCATATGAGGACCAATGACTATTTATTCTGAACCTGATGCATATTGTTTGAATTTCCATTTGAGCGTGAAAAATGTTCGTTATCTCAAAATTTTATCTACAATATTTTGATATGAAAAAATTACAAATAAGTCTGATGTCTGAATGTTTATTAATGTTTCCCAGACATGTTACTTGTATCTTGCATGGCTTTTTTCAATATTTTTATTTTTCAAAAGAATATTTTAATATTAACTGTTAACTTCCAATTTTTATGGTAAAAACTTCATAAAGCGATCGAGTTTAATCTTTGGTCAGTTTGTCTTAAAATTGCTATTCAATCGTAAAACAAATAAAAAAAGTACATGTATTTATCACAGAAGCAATACTTGACTATTCTCTTAGTAAGGTAGTGCATTCTCTTTTATATTGGATATTCTGAGGCACATAAACTCCACATGCAAATAATAACGTATTACAGTGTATTTCTACATCAATATGGGACGATAGAAAAGTTAAAATTCACCCAGTTTAGGTACGAAATTGTCATCAATGTATTTTTTGTAGTAAAATATATAAAAAAAAATTATTCTTTCAAGAAGTCAACTTGTCGCAAACAATGCTCCTTGAAATGAAAACTTGATAATTGTTCTTTTTACCAATTAGTTGCAAACATTTGAATTTACTTTCTGTTAAAGTAAGTCAATTGAGACAGAAATAAAAATTAAGAATTCCAATTATTATGTTTGCAATAAAGTTAGAGTTATCATTCTTTTCACATATTCCTTTTATGTAGATAAATCTAATGTTAGCTTTAAACCTTCCTACTTTATTGCCTGAAACCAGAGCAGTAAAGTTGAGATAAAAATGTATAACATAACTAATATAATCGCGATGTAGTAGCAAAGTAGGTTTTTTTTTTCGATTTCACGCATTTTCGCTTAAATTCCAGAGCACTTCCTCGTGAACAAAAACTTAAGCTCTTGAGACTTTCAGATAGGGATTTTAAGTTTTATGTTACTTTGTACAAGTTTTTAATACCTTTGCATTACACTCATTTTCTATTTAAAGCCTTAAAGGTTTCTATCTTATACTATCACATGTCATACCGATGAAACATAAAGAGATAACGAACAGTATTCAAGATCAAAGGTCCATAAAATTATACAAAATAGGAGCAGAGCAAACACGGACCTTCGTAACATCAGAGGTGGGATCAGGTGCCATGGAGGAGTGAACATCCCCTGCTGACCGGTCACACCAGCCATGTGCTCCTATGTCATAATCGGAAAATAGCGGCAAAATCCGTCGTCAATTCAGTAGATAAATAATGGCCTGGTAATAAGTATGAAAAACGTCAGTCAGCATTTGACTCAATGATAAATTGTATTTGCTGACAAGTCATTGTATCGACCATAGAACTTAGGAAATGATGACTTTAAACGAGACATCTGAAATTCGTGTTTCATCAACTTGTTTGTCAATAATTTACCTCGTTTTAGAAACTGCTCATAAGTAGAGCATGCTCTTGTGTATCGAATCAACTGAGATATATTAAATCTGCATGTAGTTAATGAAGGTATATTGCTGCATATGTAAGGGAAATTGACAATAGAAAAGTTAAAGACATCACGTTTATCATAGAGCTTGGTTGTTAGATTACCATTAACGTCTTTTTCAACTAAATAATCCAAAAATAGAAAAAAGATGTGTCAGACTCTGTTGTATTTTTTATCTCAAGCTCACTAGGATATATCATATCGACATAAGAATGGAAATTACCATTCTTAATAGACAGTACGTCGTCGATATATCTAAATGTGGAGTTGAAGGCCACAGCAAGTGTTTCCTTCTTTTCACGCATAGGATTTTGCACAAATTCTGCTTCATATGAATACAAAGATAGGTCTACTTATAACGGGGCGCAATTGGTACCAGTGGGAGTTCCAGTTGATTGTTGGAAGACCTGGTCTCCAAAAACGACATAGATATTGTCAATCAGAAACTCAAGCATCTTTTTGATGTCAACTTCAGAGTACTTGTGTGTACAATCCGAATGATTTTTAAGCGCTTCGCTAACCGCTTTATGGCATGTGTCCGATTTTTATCGACAGCGGAAACTTCCATAAGGCGCTACCTATCGACAATGGAAACTTCAACAAAGCCTCTACCTAGTACCTATGATTTGTTTCTAACACAGTCATATAACATATGTTAAATAAAATCAAGACTATCAAAACAACATAATCTTTCGTTTTTTTAATTTTTTCTGATTTTGTTTGTCAATGAAATAAATTTATAATTGTTGTATTAAAAAAAGTTTATGTATAGAAGCATTTGGTGTCGAGATTAAATTTCTGTGACATCAGCTGATGGCGATCGGGCTCTGTGACGAAATTCGAAGTCAGCATGAAGTTTAGCTGATAACATTATCAACTCGTTAGATTTAAACTTTAGGAAGAAATGTATAGCGAGAAATATCATATTTGAACCAAATGCTACACGAAAACCAGAAGGCATTTCCGATTTATGTGTTAAATTGAAGCCTGAATCGAACAGGTGGTCAAAATGACGTTGGACACCTTGTGTTTTTATATATAGAGGGGGTAGAATGTTTCGATATTTGGCTAATTTAGAGACTTACTGATAAAAATTCAGGTGCCTGTAATTAATTATAAGGCACCCCTCATGAACAATAAATATTTGACCGAATTATGCTACTGGGCACAGGGAGGACGGGTTAATTACTGGCTAAAGGGGTTGAAGGTTATTACCGACTGCAAAACATCGGAGAATCTCTCGATCGAGTTTCATTTTCCAAAATATTAAGGCATCCCTTTAATTAACTTAAGTGATACTAGTACACAAAGAAAGCCTTTTTATAAAAATACTGAATGCATCTGTAAGTTGTACAGTTATGGATTACTTCCATA
>NW_026925218.1:0-25087 GCF_032062105.1 Saccostrea cuccullata
TGGACAGATGTTCAGAGGAAAAGCAAAGTGTTATGGGTCAGAATAACCCTAAATGCCAGCAAAGATCAACAACACAATTTAAACTTAACAATAATTTATTTACAGTAATATATAATAAGTATGTGAAACATAAAGTACAAACTTAGCAAGAATCTAAGAATACATACAACAGAGTGTCTCTTGCTGCACACAATGTCCCAGTGAAAATATATCCCAGTTGTACCTCAATGGTGCTTATACGACAAAGTCTTTCTATGCATCGAATGGACAGGGTATTTATACAGTATCATCAATCTAGAATATTCTAGAAGTTGTTAAAACATGATATTACTGGAACAATCTGGACATACACAAAATTCAGGAATGTTCTAGAAACAATGACCGAACATATTGACCACTCTGGTATGTTCAAGAAACTTAATGTTACTTATAATATACATGATGAAACAATACAAATACAACACACCTCACAACACCTCCCTCTTAAAAGTTTGAATGTCAATGAAAAACTTAAATTGTAAAACATATGTACATTAATACAAAAATCTAATTTGTTCATGATACTCTGGACAAGGCATCTGCAATAACATTGTCTTTGCCTTTGATATGCTTAATTGTTATGTTGTATTCTTGTAACAACAAACTCCTTCTAGTCAGTCTTTGATTCTTGTTTGACAATTAATGCAAAAATGTCAGGGGGTTGTGATCCGTATATACAAGTATTGGATGTAATGTAACATTCAGATAAACATCAAAATGCTGTAAGGCTAACAACAAAGCAAGATTCCTTTTCAATGGTGGAATACTTTTGTTGACATTTTGTACGTTTCTTTGAAAAATAAAAAAAACAACTCTATCTACCTTATCACTATGTTCGTGAAACAAAGCTGCCCCGATTCCAACATCACTAGCATCAACAGTTAGCTTAAATTGCTTAGCAAAATCTGGAGTTGACAGAACTGGATTACTCATAAGGACAGATTTGATTTTATGGAAGGATTTTTCACAGTCCTTTGTCCATTCAAAGCTAACCCTCTTTTGTAAAAGATTTGTAAGTGGACTAACTACTGAGGAAAAATTTGGACAAAATTATCTGTAAAACCCAGCCATGGCCAAAAACCTCATTAACTCTTTCTTGTTTGTAGGAATCGGGAACTTTGCAATAGCTTCCACTTTAGCCCTAATAGGTGTAACATAACCTTGACCTACTTTATGACCTAAATACTCTACATAGGCATGACAAAATTCGCTCTTCTCAAGGTTCACAGTTAAGTTTGCTTTCGCTAAAATGTTAAATAAAGCACGCATGATTCGGAGATGTTCGTCCCATGTGTCGCTGTATATGACGACATCATCAATGTAGGCCTCGCATCCCTCGTGGTCTTGAAGAAAGAGTGAATCATTCTTTGGAAGAAAAGTTCTGGATGCACAGATTGAAGTCATTCCGCCCAAATGGTATTAACAAATTGAATGACTTCACCAGAATGAACGTAAATTAGACCCAATTCCTGATCATGCTAAACAAAATTATTCTCTCAATTTAGTGTAAACTCTACAGTTAATTTGTGCCACCAACTCTCGAACTCGAACAACCACATAACTATGTATTGTCCTTAAATATTTCAAAATATATAATTGATCACAATTCATATGTTTAAATATCCTACCATATGATTTTTCTTTCATTATTCTTTATTAAGTAAAGTTACGCCAGAGAGAATGAAACAATGTACGATTTACTGATTGTCGTAATTAATTAGCATAATTAATTCGTTCAATTATGTAAATCGCACTTCACCCGAGTATACCCGATAGACCGGACGCATTTCATAGCGGTCCGGATTTCTTTCTTTATTAGTGTTCTTAAAAATTTCCAATTCAACATGTAATTAAGTATGTAAATATCTAGTGTTTAGTAGTTTAGTAGTAGTGCTAGTTGTTTTTGTTTCTCTTTCCTTTGTTCTTATGACTTTTTAACTTTTTTCTCTGTCCTGAGGAAGGGACAGGGCGTCCCGAAAATTTGACAATTTTTATTGTTCGTGTCGATGGTCATTTTTATTGCTTTAAATATATTATATATATATATATATATATATATATATATATATATATATATATATATATATATATATATATATATATATATATACTTGACTTGAATATAACCTACACTGGATCATGCAAATAATAAATCTTACTAAATACATACTTCCAAATCTGTTATATTCCACTGTCATAATGGCCTCATATGCAGCTCTCCCTAGCATTTTTAGTGGCGCACAATACCCTCTTTTACTGAAATGCTAACAGATATATAAAAAACAAGAGCCGAGCTCGTTGCAAAGCAACGAATAGGTCTTCCGTTGGAGCTACGGACAAGAAGACGTTACCTTGAGTCTAGGTCAAAAGCCACATACTAAGGTTATACAAGTAAAAAACCTTGTAAGAGAAGCAACTTACAATGTTACGCTAGGAAAAAGACTGTAAAGGAATATGTGTGATCTTGAAGTATCCAAATGACCTTGCGCTAAGCTATAACTAACTCTCGTTAATAAAATATAATCCACATTTTACCGACTGGAAAATGTCACACATTTTATTTAGATATTCTTTTAGTCCATACATCCATCCAAAAACCATCTTATTTGTAGTGACTTTGAACTTAAGTCAGGGTCATTTCCCACCTGCATTATTATCAGCAATGTTTCACTAGTAGAAATTTGGTAGCGAATTTACAGTTTCTCTGTCACTAACCTTGACTCGTCCAAATGACTGGATATGTTCAGCCATGTTTTATTTTCTGACTATATATCGAGGCGAAATTATTCACTGGGTTCAACACAGTGATTTAACTGGAAATATGTCTATTATACGACATGAATGACCTGCTTAGTGTATATTTGTAATGCAATATTAAAATCTGTATTAGTGTATGACGTTTGTTGAGAATATCTTGAATAGTTTCTTATTGAATACTGTTCGTTATCTCCATAATATCCTTCTTAAGGGTCCTCCACACCATGTGACTTGTGACGTACATAGAGAAAAAATACTTTTACTTTCGGTTTGATCGAGTTTCTGCATGAACGATTTAACCTAACACCGTTTGTAAACAATGAACACATGGCATAATCACGGAGTAACCGATGGAAAAGGGTGTCCTGTTTTTTGTTAAATAAAAGAACAACAGACGTCTTGGATTATGTTAATGATAATAATTCGTAAACAACAGGTACCGTTGGGTATGACGAAAAACGTTTAGGTTATTTATACTTTCAGGCTAATCAACCGAGTCTTTTTCCATAGTTGAAATTTCGGCGTTTCAATAATACATTATCTCATTGTTGTTTACACATATTGATGAAATAGTGTGCGTTTCTAGTTTTCCTCTTTTATATTTGTCCAGTTCAGTGGCCAGTAATTACTAAATATAGTATGGTGACGTATGCGGAGACTTGCCAAAGTTTTTGAGTCCCGGGCAACAGGAAAGATAACTCCAAAAAGGAACTTTGATACCGAAGATTTTGAAAATGTTTTTTTTTTTTCTAAATCAGTGCATTTAATTTTGATTCAGTTTTTGATGTAATCTAATTCATTAATGTTTCTTTTCCACAAAAGGAGTCATTATTGATTTTTCTCGAGATGTATTTCAGAGAAAATGAGTTTTATGTACTTTTTATAACTAAAATAAATTTCTGTAAAAAAACATGTTGATAGATAAAAATAATTTTTTATGGTTATTCTGTGAGTTTAAAAATATACGAAAGGATAAGACAAAGTTTGTTGTGCTAGGTATGAAAACGCTTTGGGAAAAATTTCTTATAACTTGTGAAATAAATATTCTATAAAATCAGTATAGATTACATTTTAATCCCTGGACAGTTTTAAAAAGCTGATATGCTTGTTAAAAGTAGTGCTTAATAATATGAGAACATAAGCTTGGGGTGTGTGCAGGACCCTTAAAAATTGAAATCTTAAAATATGAATATAAGTGATAGACCCCGTCAAATAATGTATAATGCATGAGCTTACATTAAAATATCTTGATTATAAAAATACTGATCAGAAGGCAAATTAAAGACTACTGACCTCAAGGTCACAGGAAACTGCAAAGTCAAAAGTGTTTCATATAATTGAATAGCTCTTACTTATGTGTATTAGCATACTCAAGTTTGATAAAAATATCTTGAATGGATTCTTCAAAACCTGAGCGTCGCCCGTGTGGCGCAGTGAGTGTGTATCAGCATAATGAAGTTGGATAAAAATATAAATGCTTTCTTTAACCAGAAGTCTGTGATGAGACTGTAGCTCTACTGGTCTCTAGGATAACAAAGGAAAAGTAGCACTTGGAGTTGAAATTTTGCAACAGGCAGCAATAAATAGAATAATGTATCTTACTTTAGTCAACTTGTATGCCAAGGAATTATACAAAATTTTCTAATTTTAGTAACCAAAGCAACACCGATCATCAAAATCAAAAACAGATATACCAATTTATGTATCTTAGTGTAGTCTACTTATGTGCCAAGTAATATTGAAATCAGACCAACGCTTTAGGAGGAGGAGTATTTAAAAAAAATATTACAGACAGACAGACAGACAGACAGTTAGACAGACAAACAGCTAGACGGACGACGGACGCATTGCTATCGCATAAACTCTTTTGGTATCTGACAAGTAGAGCTAAAAATTAGCTAAAAAGAGTGAAGTCAAGGTCAAAAGAAAGGCCAAGGTTAAAAAGGAATGGCTCTCATCAGTATGCATCAACATGTGAAGTTTGATAACACCATTTTGAATGATATGTTTAAAACTGAGCTAAACATTAATTTAAGAAACCTGAGGTATATAAAGTCAAGTTTAAAAAAAAAATGTTAATGCAATTCCAGAACTCTAATTAATTTCTATCAGTATCAGTATATGAAGATTGATAAAAATATCTTGGGTAGATTGTTTGAAACTGAGCTTTGAACTAAGCTAAAGGCAAAGTGTGACGGAAGGACAGACAGAAAGACAAAAAGTAGGAAAGATGGAAGACGTCCGACATTACAAACACCAAATGCCTTGGTCATATTCATGGCGGGGCATATCTTGTCATGTATGATTACTGATTTACATAAAAATAGGTCGTAACTTTCTCTCAGGAATTAAACCACCTGTCGGTCCATTGAACATTATTTTGGAATGTCTGTATACAGCTGCGTGGCTTTTCTTAGATTTAAATTAGTATTTATTGAAATATTTAAATAATTCTTTTATTGACGCCGTGATGTATTTGATAGGCTGTATAATACCTGTTAGGATATAGTGCCGTTTGAAGGTCCAACACCTTTCTTTTAATATAACCAAAGGTTCCACTGATCTTTTTTCCGTATAGTGGAAATGCATGGAGGAAATAAAAAAAAACGTATAGGGTCGTTCAAAAACAAATACATGAGTTGTATTTTTTATCTACACTTCTGGTTTTCCTTTTTTTGTGATGTTTACAAACTTGTGTTCATACCACTGATCATAGGTGCTACAAATGTGAGAGGAGAAGACAAGACGTCCTCAAACAACAATGACTGACCAGATGGACGTTTATATACATTGTAGTCATTATACAACAAAATATCAGAGCGAATCGATAATTTAAGTACCTAGTAAAATACACAGGAATTCAATAATTAAGGAAAGAATTTAATATATATTTTATATTTTTATGATAACTGGCAATAACGAATTTTTCTAATTTTTTTAAAATCTTATTCTGAATGCTCTGGATGTGTATATGTTTTGGCCGCTCTTCTATGTAAAAGTTCATACTTGTATAAATATGTAATATTATCGGCCGCAGTAGCTGCCAATCTATTTGTGATTGTGTTAGAAAGTGCACGTTGGGAAATGAGACGTTTTTCTTTTTATTAATTCAATAAATTAATTCGTAAATTATAGTAAGTTAAAATCATGCGTAAAATATTTTTAAAACTTGCTTAAACTTAGTATTAAATGTTGTTAATTTATTTCAATTTCATTGTCATTTCTCAACAGATCATCGATAATTTATGGTTTTATAAATAAAAAAAAAAGTTTACAGCCTGGGAGAGTGTAAGATTTGAAAAGAAATCGTCATGATTTTCCGGATAATGATGATGTGGTTAAAGTGCATAATGTTTTTCAACTTCTAGTAAAAATTGTTTTGAATTTGTTCTACATCTACAAATGACATCAAGATATATTTTTTTCTTAATTTTGCACTGCGGCTTGCAGCATAGGCTGCATAGCCTACTCTGCAGAAACCAAGGGCATTAGATCACGTAATCAAGATCCAAGGTATCGAGGCTCGGACAGGCCTACATCTTCATTTTGATGACAACAAATTCTTATTATACATCAATGAGCATGTTTTTTTTTAACATCGATAAATCTATTTATGAAAATATGCGGTAAAATGTCAATTTATTTATTTCTTTAAAATTATTTATTTTGCTTTGAATACAGCCTGAAATGAAATTGAAAAACTATTTCAGCTTTGAATTCCTTGCAACGATTACGATTGATTAGAACAACCTAATAGAGTAAAATTGAAGGATATGAAAGGAGTCGACATGATTTCAAACCCATTTTTCCATTTGTAGCTATCGGAGTACACAACGGATTTTCAAATCGACATGTCCGCTGCTATCTGCGGACACGTGCTTGTAAACGAGGACTGGGCTACAAAATTTAGACACGAAGCGACAAAGCTAGATGTAAACTGTTTACTATATTACAAAAACGTGAATAATACTGTAGTACATTTTAAAGTATTTTTAATGTTCAATGTTTATTAATATATTAAAAAAATGGAGAAACAAAAGAGTGATGGTAAAAATAAAACGTACATATAGTACATTACCTATTACAAGACTTCCATCACTAATTATAATCATTTGCCGAAGCCCCTTTTCAATTACAATTTAAATAAAATACATTAACACGGAATAGAGAAATAATTTTGCGTGGACAGGCCAAAGAAAGCGACCACAATTCAGAATGATTTTATGCACCGGTGTTTAGAATTACGATTAAATGAAAGATCGGTGAAGTATTCTTATTGATTTGATATAATTAAAAACATAATTTTCTATTAATTGATAGGCCTTTGTACACAATGTATTTTAAACACGATCACAGACACTTGCTTTGTTTACGACCACAGATGGCTGGTACACTAGTGACCTCGATCGTCAGCGTGGGATTCGCGCGTTTGGTTACATAACTGTTACAAAACATTCAGGCGAAAATGGAGATCGTCAAAAGTATACGACTAATGATCGTGAATAAATAAAGTTTGAAATTACTTATAATTGTTGTAATAGGAAACGTAGAAAGATAGATTTAATATATTCCGTTTATGAAGACGTGTCCACTACAAAACTAATTCATAATAAATAAAAAAGAAGGACTAATTGTTTTGAATGTGAACCGTAAAGCACGTATAAAGCCCTTTTTAGAAGAAAATTAACATTAAATATCATAGGGTATATCATTGATAGGAAGTTTAAGTAAATTATACACATGAAGAGGTCTGATTTTCTTGCCGAATGAAAAATGTTACCTGTTTACCTGGCCTGCTTTCTACTTCGTATTACGCAATACCCCGGTATATTTGAACAAACAACATTTTCATCAGATCAAAAAGGTGAGAAGGAACAATTTGACCGTAAAATCAAGATCGAAATATTAACCGTTTTTGAGTTATAAAGCAAAAACTTTCAAGCTCCCTAAATCCCTAATCATAGGGACCAGCCCCTTTTAAATAGTACTATATGAAATCCCTTGCAATTATGCACAACTTTTCTTCTATATGTCTTAACGAAATATTTTTAATTTTCAAGATATAAAGGAAAATATGTCAAATTTTTTGCTGTTTTCGGCGTTCTATCTTTTGACCCCTCTCTAGCGCCATTTTTATTGCAAAAATCAAAAAACAAAAACCGATGTGCACAACTTCAATACTTTCTCTTTTCAATCTTAAAGGTTTTTGTGCTCCAATTATTATTACCTACTCTGAGCCTTTGTCTGGAATACAAAGGTATGAAAATTTCAATCAAAAGAGATAACTCTTATAAAGAAGGTAATTTCCGAATTGTGTAACATTATTCTAAAAGGGTTTAAGAAAGTCTAAAAGCTCTGAAAATGTGAACAAAATCCGTTCAGGAATGAGGAAGATATGAAGCGTCAAAGTTGGCGTCTAGGAAAAAAAAAAGAATAAGAAGAAAAATCTTAATCATCAGAATCAGTAGTTGGAAACGGAAGACCTTAATTCCCGAAGAATTCATTATTTTCCACCTAAGAGTCAGACAATTGTCTAACCATAAAATTCCTTTTATTCATCAAATATTGAATGAGTATGTTTCTCCCCTATTTATGTGTTATAAATTGGTATGTTTAAAGTAAATTTCAGAAAAATTATAAACCCTGGTGTTTTAGTATTCTCATCTTATGTAAATATTCGGTGCATTTTCCAAGCTCTCGCCAATAAAATTAAATTATCAAGAATAGCTTACATGAATATAAATTATTTCAAGTAAAACTACTTAAAGCCACAAAACAAAGAAAAGAATTAGACACACAAAAAGGACAAATGAATATATTGCAGAAATTGCTGATTTCCTAATGATATTTTAAGTGTAGGTAAATAAACGGATTTTGAATCAAACACTAGAAATATTTTGTGTTATGTCACACTAATCTAACAGAGTCTTTTATTGGTAAATCAAAAAGTTGGGGACACTTGAGGAAGGGAAGTAGTTTTTTTTGTAATGAGAACAAAATTCAAAATATATACATTTGTTGTATCTCTCCATTATATAAACATGCAGACAGAAAATATCATCAATTGTGTATGAAGTTTGTCAAAGGTCAGAGGTCAATACGTGATCTAATCACTGGGCGCAAAAATATCTACCGGTACAAAATTATAAAATGACCTGCTCTACTTCCTTTTCATGTATAAAAAATTACCAAAATAAGCAAGTAAATGATATTTTTTTATTTACAATGTAAACAAGTATTTCACACATTTTTAAGCTATCGATTCAACCTGTGTACATAGAGAAAACTAGCGTTTGTTGACATTTTTCTTCACTTTTGTCTGCTGCACAGTCAGTTCATCCTTATTTTTAGGGTAGACCTTTGGTTAAATTTACAGAAAAACTATCATTTTATCTTTAAATTCTACTCACGATAAATATGTAAATCTTTTGGAAAATATCATTGCAATCATGCCATGAACAGCTGCCAAACACCTCGGCTTTTTCGTAGTTCAATGTAAAGCTGTCGCCAGTGTCTCCGTGTTTATTAGTGTTTAACGATAAGTATGCCTTTATTTACTGAAATCGTACAATGTTTTTGATCAAACTGCAAATGAACTGGCTCGGACAAGTGCCTCAATCCATCAGATCCATCCATCCCTTTCCAACGACCGGAATTCTTCCAGCTTTTATTCATCAAACTTCGGACGTATTTCTTGTGTCTTTTCAGCATCGAATATCAATTTTCACAAATAAAAATATTCCCAGATAAAAATCTGTTCACTATCACCGATCACAAGTAGCCTTTCACAAAATATTCCCTTCGAAATAGATTCCTTAGCCTAAGTAATTTCGAAGCGTTACCGCCATACAAGCCGATTTACACCTTGCGTCATTTTTCAAAATCTATGACAGACGGTTAGTGCAATAATTTAAATCCGAATATATTTAATTGTCCATCTCAAATGTTTATATACGTAATAAATAATAAGTTTATAAACTTCAATGGGAATTGAAATGGGTCGGTAAGTGATCAAATCTTCTGAGAAGGCCTTCGGCTTTCACAGGATTTGATCACGTGACCGACCCACTTCAATTCCCATTGAAGTTTATAAACTTGTTATTTTTTTCTTAATTAATATACTTGCGATAAGAATTGAATGTAGATTTAAAAACAAAGAAACATGTCTTTATGTCTTTGAAAAATCAATCCACCGATTTTAGTAAGTACAGTACCGACCGGACACAACCTTACAGAAAGCGAACCCGGAGCGGACCTCGGGTTCGCTCTCTGGGTCCGCTCCGGGTTCGCTCGGGGTCCGCTAGGGCTGACCCCGAGCGAACCCGGAGCGGACCCAAAGCGGACCCCGAGCGAACCCGAGGCGGACCCAGAGAGCGAACCCCAAATTCAGTAACGGTTCCAGCGAGCGAACGCGGGTTCGGTATTTCTTTACGGAGCTGTCAATTAGGATTAGCGATTAACCAATCAGCGCATCAACCAATCAAAATAGCATATTGATCTGCCGATTGCGATATAAGATCGAACGTGTTGATTTAATTTGATATAAATCCAAACACTACATACAAGCAAACCGTGTTAATGTGCTGTGTATATCTATTATGATGATTAAAATACGATTTGATATTATTTATTTTAATTCTACGGGTTGTATTTTATATTTATATATTTACTTCCTTTATTTTATTAATGCAATTAATTAATTATATGTTTTAATTTTCCACGTAGAATTATACTTGAAAATTAACGTTTTTATTTCTTTTAGTTTTTTATACCAGTATTGAAAGTCCATTTGGTAAATAAATTGGGTAAATACATCAGTCAATGCATAAAAATGGAAATCAATTGATAATACAATTAATATTTTACTGACAAAAAGAGGACAAAAGAAATAGTTGGTCTTCGACAATTCTTGTAAAATTTTATTTTCTCAAGATACATACAGTTCAGGAATATTAACTGGCCCAATATTTAAATATAAATAGATACAGGAAACAGAGAGAGAGAGAGAGAGAGAGAGAGATCATAACTGTAAACTCTCATTATTAGACTTGATTATAATAATAAAGCCTGATGACTTACTTAAATTTCTATGAGTCGTCCTCCCAATATTGTACTCAAATTGTTTTCTATAAGCCTGCTGCAGCTATCTTTTTTAAAATACATGTACAGGAAGATGTATATAAAGCATTTAGAATGACCAACAGTTTTCGGGATGCTCTGTCCCTTCCGCGGGACAAAGAAAAAAGATAAAAAGTCATAAGATCAAAGGAAAAAGAGATACCAAAAACAACTAGCACTATAAACACTTTATATTTACATAGTTACATGTTGAATTGGAAATATATATAAACACTATTTAAGAAAAAAATCCGGACCACTCTGAAATAAGTCTGGTTTATCAGGGTATACTCAAGTGAAGTGCGATTTACATAATTGAACGAATTAATTACGCTAATTAATCACAACATTTAGTAAATCGTACATTGTTTCATTCTCTCAAAATGGCGTAACTATACTTGACAAAGAATAATCAGATTAAAATTAAAAATAATATAGCAGGGATATTTAACTTATGAATTGTGATCTATTATACATTTTAAAATGTTTTAGGACTAATTATTGGGAAAAAATAATTAATAAAGGCGTAAGCAATACATAGTTATGTGGGTTGTTCGAGAGTTGGTAACGCAAAATAACTGTAGAGTTACACTAAATTGAAAGAATAATCTTTGTAAGCTTTGTAAGCTTTGTATCAGCAGGCATTGGGTGTAATCCACGTCCATATTTTTTACGAACTTTTAATGTGTAACTAATGTGTAACTACAATAATAATAATAAATGAAATGTAAATATACCAGATGTATAAAAGGTTGCATGTAATTCATAGATGCGATATCATAATTCAGGTGTTTAGCAAACAATTGAACTACGATTTAGCAAAACGTAAGGATTAACAAATGTTTTTTTTAACTATATAAGCATGAATTTAAAAAGTATTTAGTTATTCAGTTTCACTTGTACACCATTCGATACTGAAAATCAATTCAACACTCTTTTTTGTTTTCTGGTTAAAACTTAAGAAAAAAAAGTGCCTTATAACCCGCTGTTAAATAAGTTTGAATTTCTCGAGATCGAGAAATCAAGGAAATCAATTATTCATGTACATGTAAATCTATGTCGAATGTACAGTTGAATTTAAGAAAATATTATCAATGTTCTCCATTATATCACTGTTTTACATGTTCAGTGTACATGTCTGCATCGTCGCATAAATAACAATGATCGATTCACAATACCATTACTGTGTTGGAATATACAAGGGGCAGGGCTTACTGGCGGCGAGATTAAAGCGAGGTCCGCTTCACGCATCACTGCGTAAAGCGGTCCCAGAAAGTGAACGCCGGGTTCGCACTAGCGGACCAAGAGCTGATCCCGAGCAAACGCGGAGAAAACCCGGAGCGCACCCAAAGCGCATCCAAAGCGCACCCAGAGCGCTCCCAAAATTTCTAAAAGCAAACCCGAAGCGGACCTCGAGCGAACCCAGGAAGCGAACCCGGGGTCCGCTTCGGGTTTGCTCTTGTGTTAGGTTGTGTCCGGTCGGTACTGTATATAGTTGAATTTTTTTTGAAAATGGTATTAATTCTGTCCTCTTTGTTCGAAAAAGCAGACAAAAACACCGAATAATTCTAAAGCTTGTGCATATATATTTTTTCTGTTTCATTTTACCCGAATCTGGATTAAATGATGGAGAGGAGCAATGTTTTTTGGAAATGGCTTTTTCTCTTCATGATGCATTCAACACATTCCTATACTGAACAACCTTCCATCACAGAAATGTCTTCAAGACGAGAGGAATTGAATCTTCTCAAAAGCGTTGTGGTGCTTTGGAGCAGCTTGAGAAAGATAACGCCAATAAAATTGAGAGCATCGAATGGAAACTTAATCTTATTAGCGAAAAAATGTTTTTTATTTGATTGTTTTATTGAATTTCCGTTTACATTTGTCATGCAAATACTTCTGCAACAATTTGCGTTACACAAACTATGAAAAACTTTGGATAATTATTTTCATAAAAAAATAAAATCCTATCTCTCATAAGACATCTTAAATCAGATGAAAAAGAATTCTTAATTTCATATCCTGATCTAACCTCTTATGTTTTGGAGGTCCGTGTTTGTGCTGCTTCATTGTCTTTTCTTTAATAGACTCTTGAGCCTGAATACTATGTATAATCTCCATATATTTAATCAAAAGTTTGTATGCATAGTATCAATCTTTTTATAAAATTTTATTCTTATCAAGAAAAGATAAACTTGAAAATAATAAGGCAGTCAAAAGTATTATGTAAAGCTACTAGTACTTAAGTCACTCAGAAAAAAATGTTGCCATTGTTTTCGTGTTAGTTCTCCATAGTGTATTTACAAACAAAATAATACATTTGTAATTTATGTTGCATTTTTATTTTGCATAGATAAGCATATTGTATTTGGATATCACATTTTAGGCTGGAGCGGCACTTCTGTACATCCCTCCACCCCGACTTCAAAACACACAACAAGAAAATTACCTATCACAACAATAACAATGAAATCAGTAAAAACAACAAGAACAGAATCTGCTACTACAGAGACCACCTCTAAGGAACCAACATCATCTATTCCTCAGTTACTAAGATCAATAAGTATATTTTTTTTTTGGTATCTTTTTTAATTTTATCGTAGTATTTAATGTACGGCTCTTTATTTTCAATTCAATATTAATATTTATTGTAGGTAGTAGAAGCAGAGAATTCTTGATTCTTTTCATGAAAAATTACCCAATTGCAAAAGGATCTCCTACAATCTATATTACAACAGACAGTAATACGTCTGTTAATATCTCAACCTCAAGTGATCTTAATGCGTCCACTAAATTAGCAACTGACATTACAATGAATGTGTCCTATCATTCCAATATCACGCTACCTTATGATTTAAGCTTTGACTATTTATCGATTGAATCCAAGGCTGTGCTTCTACAAACATTACAACTATCCACCGTATCAATATTTGATAGTTTTCATGAATCTTCAAACGATGGAACGCTGATTATTCCAACAAACAGATTGTCTACAAAATATCCTGTGTCGTCAACAAATCCACACGAATTAAGCAAATACTACTACAGCCAAATTGCTGTTGCAGCCTTATATGACAAAACCAAAGTTAATAACCAAAGTTAATATTACATTTAAAATGAATCCCAGTACTTCAATTTATCCTGCAACTGCCCCTTGCATTGACCTAATAAAGGTAACCTAATAAACCAAAGCTTTATCCGGTCACTGCCCTAATAAAGCCTCGTGCATGTATTCCGACGTTCCAAAAGCATTGTGACGTCACGTATATTGCAATGTTTACGCCATGGCGTCATAGTTTCAACTGCAGAGATGTACCCAAATGTGTCGGAATTAGCTTGTTTTGGACGCTCAAATGAAGAATTTTGTTGCAGAATAAACAAAATACTCGGCAAGCCTCGCCCTCTATCACGTTTTCTTACCCTCGCCCAAATATCGCTTATATTTCAAGACAGTAACCATGTATTTTATATATCTCTACTTGGTGGAACATACGAAGACCAGGATGTACTAACAACTACTTTAAATAAATATGAAACTTTACAAATTATGCATAATTCTGATCTTACTGGATCAGTTATTACCTGCACAAATTCAATAGCTGTATTCTCTGGTAACCGATGTCAGGTACTGAAAGGGCATGCTTGTAGTCACATGGTAACTTAATTGCCCCAACCACTGAATTCGATAATCGATATATCGCCCCCTCTTTCTACGGAAATTATGGGACATTAATTCAAGTGATAAGTGAAAGTCAGAATTCTATTAAAATCAGTGACGGAAGGAGTTCATCAACCTTGCATATGAATGAAAAATTAATTCAAGAACATTGAGGTGGCATCAGGCGAAACTACTACTGTAGAGTCAGATAACCATGTACTAGTAACTGGATTTGCAATGGGTTCCAGGAAAAACGATCCTTATATGACAGTCATTCCCAGTGTCCATCAATATGTTGACTACTATAATGTAGTTGTACCAGACGGATATGCAAATAACTATATCTGTGTGATTATTCAACAAAGCTATACTAGTTACCTTAAAGTAAACAATTTCTCTACAGATCATTATAAAACCGTGCAACAGAGCTCTGCAGCTTTCGAGACCACTTACAAAATTCGTACATTTGAAGTACATAGCGGGCCCATTGTTATATCGAGTACTAATAATTCACATTTGGATTAATAGTCTACGGTCATCGGGAATATGATGGATATGCATTCACCGGGAATTATTTACTTTCTTAAATTATTGGACGATGTAGATTACTTCCTGGCATATTTATTTCGTTGAATATAAATATATCAATTATAACATGAAAAGTTTTTGAATGTAACACAATTTGAAAGATTGATTAAAATTTCTTTCTGCTACACGCCAACAAACTTAATGAAAACGACCTGACCTCTATTTGTCAGTGGCAATGAAGAGGTAATGTTACCTTTTGTCGTAGTAATGAGTATGAAGCAGTTATGACAAGAACTTTATTATACTAAATACTTATTAAGGCAGTTTAAGTGCTTTTTGCTTGGTATTCATTGATGACCATTTCAATGTATTACTACCGGTCACGGTAGCCTAGTGGTAGAGCGTTCGCTTCGTGATTGGGAGGCCCGAGTTCGAACCTCGATCGCGGCGCCGCGTCATACCTCAGACGTAAACAAAGATAGTGACTGTTCCTTCGCCAAGCGCTCGGCACTAGAAGTGAAAGTCACGAGTCCTTCGGATATGACCTTAAAAACGTAGGTCCCATGTCACTGTAGGCGCTGGCACGATAAACAGTACCCGCATCGTTATTCTTTACAATTCTATCGTGTTCTATCGTGCGTGTATCCTATCGTATCGTGCGTGTATCCTATCGTATCGTGCGTGTATCCTTTCGTATCCTATCGTATCGTGTTTTCCGTTTATCAGGTTTTGCGTTTTCTATCGTGTTTTCCGTTTATCGTGTTTTGCGTTGATCGTGTAGATCGTTTATCAGGTTCTATCGTATATCGTGTTTTGCGTTTATCGTGTATATTCGGAAACCCTCGCTTTTTATCTTTACTATGTAAAGAAACTACTGAGCTATTCCGAGTTTCTTTTTCGTTTTGTTAATAGAAATAAGATTAATTCGACCGAAAAAGAGAAAGTAAAGATTTATCCCTTTCTTTTTCATCAATATAAGAAATATTAAAGCGTAGAAGGAAAAAATAATTAATCGCGTATTTCATGAATGAATAAATTGATTTATTAATAAATAATTAAATAAATAAATAAAATAATTATATCATGGTAAAGCAGAGAGTAATTGTCAAAATTTAAACAGTAACTCTATTTTTCGGAAATGAAATTATAAGTAGATCGATCAACTGGTCTATTTCTTTAAAAAATAATTTATCGAATTGTATGATTTATTTTGTCAAAATTCAATACTATTAATA
Source organism: Saccostrea cuccullata (assembly GCF_032062105.1). Classification (NCBI taxonomy): domain Eukaryota; kingdom Metazoa; phylum Mollusca; class Bivalvia; order Ostreida; family Ostreidae; genus Saccostrea; species Saccostrea cuccullata. Next base: position 16,336 of record NW_026925218.1, read on the forward strand.
TGATTTTCTCGAATGAATCGGAGTTACCGGAGAAAGATTTTGTTCGCATAGACAAAAAGGAAATAAATAAATAGTAAGCAGGATATTGAAATGTGTCTTTTTTTCATGCAATATTCTGTTTTTCCTTGTTTATCGTCTGATAACGTTAGAAATATGTTTACGTGTCTGACCTGCATGTATGCACAATTACTTAAAGTCTTGATGTTACAAATATAATATAACATAAGACAATGATCCAGATGATTTTAACAACGATTTTGGCCGTATACGTTCAAATTTTATATTTATTTTTAAAGCTAATTATAAATTCCTTGACATATGTCTAAATTAATAAAAGAAATCAAAATTATAAAATATAATCAATGAAAATATTCTACCCAATTTATCACACCATGGCTGTTACTATAAAATAACAGATTTTCATTAATTTTTTTTTAACAGCTTACCTTTTCGGCGTGGAAATAAACTCAAAATATAATCCACCGGGATGTCAAAAATCAAAATAAATAGAAGACCTTTCCTAACAAGAAAACTGACACGTATGTGTAGCTCTCTAATTAGCACACTGTCTTCATGTGCGGTCAACCACCCCCTCCCCCTTCTCCCCTAACTGACACCTCGGCCCGTGTGTGTGTGATCACCGTCAAAATACCTGTACTGATTTCTCACCTGGGGTCAATTAGTAACCTCGAATACTACCTGGTTCTACTGAAATGCAACTTCTTATTTTCGGAATTTTGTTCCTATTAAACTTGTTTGAACAATGTTATCAAAGATTTAATTCAAAATACATTAAATAATTGTACGATTTATGGATTAAAAAATAATCTTGAATGTTAAATAAAAATTCAAATAAATCAATGAAGGATATGGAAATAACGAACAGTACGAGGGTTGTCCGTAAAGTTCGTGGACAAGCCAAAAATTTGATAAAAGTTGTGTCATTGATATTTATTATTGGCATATTTCTCATCCTTTACTTAATGTGAATTAAATAATGTTAAAATTTAATCAATTTCAAATGTTTAATTATAATTATGGCTTCATAATTAGACTTGGAATGGAGACAAGGAGCACCGCAAAATTTTAATTAAAAAAATAATAATATTTTCGGACGGAATGAACAGTTTACAGGAATGCATGCGTGAAGGAAAACCATTATTCCGAGATTGCAATGCTGTAAAATATGAGTTTCGTACCGTGATCATGCCGTATTTCCGTAAATGAAATCGTCTTGACACGGACGGTGGTTAGATGATTGCAGGATATGATACAGGCATTGTTAAATATTATAATGGTCAAAACGACATAAGAAATTGTATTGAGTTAAACGCTTACTATGTTGAGAAAAGTTACAAGTGCTCGTATTTAGCTTTTGACGTCGGTAACGTCAAGAATTTTCGGGTTTTAGTGCTCTGGGTATGAGTGTGTGTCTTTTTTGTATCTGATGAAATTACAACTATTTGTGCTTTGTTTTTATTGAAAATTTGCTTATTTATAAAATGAAACATGAATTTTATGAAAATAATAGTTTCAAATAGTTTGTCGATGTTTGTCCGTAATTATCAATGTTGTCCACGAAATTTACGGACAACCCTCGTATTCAATCTCAACGTCCATTAAACAAATATACAAAATAAGAGCAGAGCAAACACGGACCTCCGAAACATCAGAGGTGGGATCAGGTGCCATGGAGGAGTGAGCATCCCCTGCCGACCGGTCACACCCGCCGTGTGCTCGTTGTCATAATCAGGAAATAACGGAAAAAATCCGTGGTCAATTCAGTGTATAAATAATGGACTAACAATTGGTATGAAAAACGTCAGTCAGCATTTCATTCAATGATAAATTGTATTTGCTGACAAGGTCATTGTATCGACCATAAAATTTACGAAATGATGACTTTAAACGAGACTGTTGATATTCTTGTTTCATCAACTTGCTTGTCAATAATTTACCTCGTTTAAGAAATTGTTCATACGTAGAGCATGCTCTTGCGTATCGAATCAACTGAGATATAAATACTCCGTATGCAGGTGATGAAGGTATATTGCTGCATAAGTAAGGAAAGTTGACGATAGAAAAGTTAAAGTCATCACGTTTATCATATAGCTTGGTTGTTAGATTACCATTAGTGTCTTTTTCAAGTAAAATATCCAAGTATGAAGCAGAAGTGTCGACTCTGTGGTATCTTTTATCTCAAGCTCACCAGGATATATCGTTTCGACGTAGGAATGGAAATTATCATTATTAATTGACAATACGTCGTCGATATATCTAAATGTCGAGTTGAAGTCCACAGCAAGTGTTTTCTTCTTTTCACGCAAAAGATTTTGCATAAATTCTGCTTCATATGAATATAAAAATAAGTCTGCTAATAACGGAGCGCAATTTGTACCCATAGGAATTCCAATAGATTGTTGGAATACCTGGCCCCGGGGCCACGAACATTTTATTTTACTCAACTCAAATCTGTGTAGAGTAAACTTTACTTTACTCTCCGGAGTTGCGACTGAAAAAAGTGTGCCACGAACGCCAAGGAAACTCAACTCACCAGAGTAACAAAACTCTGCATGAAACTCAAATTGTTTTTATTGATATAAGTGGCCCTGGCAATGTAAATAAAAGAAAAATAAAATATTGAAATACCTAATTTCTTTGTTTACTATTTGGATCTACCTCTAAAGTGCAAATTCACTTAATTGTGACGTAATATTTTTATTTTGATGACGTTGCATATACTACGGAGCGTCTGTCTCACCAATAATGGAGGGGATGGACGTACTATATGATATTATTATAGAAAACCCTTCTAAAATAAGCGAAACAATTTTCGAGCCTATTGAAACCCCTCTAGCATCATCCACTCCAAAAAGGAAACCCGCCTGGAGCGACCTAGAACAGGGTGTTTTAATCGATTGTGTCGCCAAAAATGAACAGAAACTTTTCGGAAAGTTCAAAGGACCCGGGAGGGGTAAAGCTGAGAGGGAAGCAGCCTGGGAGGATGTGGCAAGAGCTGTAAACGAGTATGTTTATTTAACTATTATTTTTATAAATTTCCTTACCTTGACAATATTTTAATACATATTAAAATTCTTTAAAAGTTTAAAATTATTTTTGCGTGTATAATGTTAGTTATGAGTTTTTTGTTGAGTTTTTTTATCTAATTAAAAACACTTCAGACTATATATAACGCACATATTTTCGGAAAGTGTCCTTAAAAGAAAAAGAAAAGTTAAATGCCAACAGGTCCATCTTACATAAACTACTAGTTAGCAGAGTAATACTATACATCATAAATCGGTATAACCCGGGCGACCCTCCCTCTTTTTAAGAATGTCACTTTTTAAGCAAAAATTAAAGCGGAAAGAAAATTTTCTTATTTATGTTAATGTTAAAAGTTAAAACTTTTCATATTAGTAATTTTAATTTATGGTGAAAAAAATACTGATGTGTTCAAGACCGTATTTAAATAACCTTTCCGAAGTGGATTTGTTGGGGCGCACTTGCACCCCTCTTTAGAAAGTCTTAAAGTGAATATGACGTCTTTATATATAAATTTAGACTGCCTAGAATTAAACAAAGGACTATCTTGTAAATCAAATTATTCAGACGCGCTTCAGATATCCGAAATATAAAACAGCATCCACATTTAAGTATCAGACACAGTTTGAGGTCAATTAAGGTATAGAAATATGGGGATGTTCAATATCAATAAAATAAAAATTACATATTTCTATCTCATTTCATACTTAAGAGTTGCAAGTATTGAACTGTATTTCTTTAATATGACAATGTTTTATTTCCGGTTTATTTCTGTATTACAGAGTAGGTATTTACCTGCGAACAGGAAAAGAGGCGTCCAAACAGTATGCAAATTTGAAAACCAGAGGTACATATAAATCTAAGACAAAAATTAAAGGAAAAAGATATCTTTCTGTTTGTTTTAATTTTTTTTTATAAAGAAAGAAATTTCCTGAAAAGTGCTATATAAATCGCGTTTCATAGATAATTGAAAAATCAATAACAATTAACCGATTCATTATCGATTTATTTATCGACTCTGCATTTAAATAAAACAAAGTTTAAAGTCAATTTAATTACAGAAAAGTTCAAAATTGGTTAAATGTTTAATTTGAACGTAAATATCTGCACTTATTTCTGTATTATTTTTTTCAGCTCAGTTACGCTTTATCAAACCTTGTCTTTTATAGCATTTTTCTTAATACATGTACGTGTATCGATTATAACGCTCTTTTTTTTTTTAAAAAGGGTATTGTTATTGATCTTTATAGCAAAGGACAAATTGTCTCAGACAAAAAGAACCATGACAGGTGGAGGTCCAAAGCCCCCATCACCAACCCCAGTGGAGCAAGCCTTGCTAGATACGCTGGAAGGAAGGCCTTCGATGCAGGGGTTGAGCTCGGGTTTTGATTCTGGTGGTAAGAATACTTGCTTGGTGTAAATGAAATACATACAAAGTGTTGAAATAGTGCGCCTTTTATATCATTTTAGGGTGAAAAAGGATAAGAAAACCCCTTACGTGAACGCATGAATAAATGTGTCACGTGCCGATTCGCACTTATTATTAATATTATTAATATTATATATGTTTGACAATTATCGTGTTATATATACTAAAATGGCAGTATGAAAAGACAAAATTTTCGACGATCTTAACTGTAGGGCCAAGAGGGCTATAAGCAACAATTATAAGGGGAAATTTATTTTCGTGGAATAAGTGAAGTATGATTTTAGGAATACAGGGTTATTAAAACTTTTAAATGACAGTTAAAAAACACGAAGAAATAAATCCAGAAACATCGTACTTTTTTGTGCACAATAAATATACACTTTTGTCAATGGGTGGCGCTGTAGCTCTCCGGTCTGTCAATATATTTTTTTTTATTCGGAGAGCTACAGTTCTGTAGTTTAATAAAAGAGATAATTTAAGTAATTTTAAATAACTTGTTTCTGATCCCATTGAGTGTCAGAAATATGTTCAAAACAAACAAAAATGTTACGTAGCGCTCAAATTTACTCATTTTTTTTTTTTAATTTTACATTATTCTATTTTAACAGAATTGGAGACGGATAGGGATCAGCTGGTAGCATCCACCTCAACATGCAGCGAGTTGTCTTCAGACACAAGTACTTCAGTGCCACCTCCTTGCTCTAATAAAGAAAACAAAAAGGAACAGAGTTTAATAAATCTACAGAAAGATCTTCTAAAGACAGAAAAGAGAAATTTGGAGTTGGAAATGGAGCTAATGCGTTTGAAGAAAACGAAGATTTCGGAAGAAGTTGAAGTTTTGGGTTTAGAAAAACAGAAGCTGAAAGAAGAAATAATGTTATCAAAGTTGAAAAAGAATTAAACGTATACTCTTATAAATGCAAATAAATTATCAATGAAATTATATATTAATAAATCTTTATCAATATTTACGTATTCAATGGCCAAAAAACACATTGGCAATGTGATCTCTAACATGATTTCCTTCTTGTTGCCCTCCTACTGCAGGCAGCGCCACCTCGTCGATCAGTTGACATTGAGCAGCTGGTATCACATCTACAATGTCTTGTCTCTCTATCCCAAGATTGTGAAGAACTGTGCAGGCTACTATGACGGCGCATGCTCTGTCGGGCTCCAACCGTAAACCTGTCTGTAGACAAGGAAACCTCCTCTTTAGAATCCCAAACGCTTGTTCAATAACCACTCTCGTGCGACATAAGGAAGTATTAAACTTCTCCTGCGCTCTGGTACTGGGGGTCAAATAAGGAACCATAAGATACCTCTTGAGGGCATATCCTGAATCGCCCAAAATAACACCATTTCGCGCACCTGAAAGCATAAAAATTCTATGTTCTGAACAGAATTTAAGAAAATTATCCAGTTAACTTAAAAATTACAGCACTTTAGAATGCTGTTTGAATATCTCGCAAACTCAATATGTTAATGTATGGCTGGATATTTTACGAGAGTATTCTAACTTTTGAAATTAGTTATTTAAGATTTTTTTTATTTATGCCTTACCAGTTTCGAAGAGTCTAGCAAGTGACGATTCTCTAACACACAGAAATCATGGACACTACCCGGTCATTTTGCAACGCAGTTTACAAATCTAAACGAGGCATCACAGGCCATCTGAAAGAAAGTAATATTAACGATTCTTTTCCGTCAGTTTTCTTTCTTTTTATTGGGGGGGGGAGTATAAGTTGGTGCTTGATATCTAAGCACCCCTCCCCTTAAGGCTTATTACACGCTTTCTTTCTTTTTTTTGGGGGGGGGGGGAGGGGGAGTATAAATTGGTGCTTGATATCTAAGCACCCCTCCCCTTAAGGATTATTACACGATAATAAGTGATATGTACATTTGTGACATGTGATCACGGGCGTTCTTTTTTTTCAACTTTATTATATAGAAATTTAAAATCAAAGGTAATTTATTTAAGAGTAAATAATTCCTTAATGCAAGGTATTAATTATTACCTGAACGTTAATCGCATAGTAGCCCTTTCTACATACAAACTCTGCCTCATTAAGTTTGGGACACTGGATTCTAATCAGTGTTCCATCAACACAGCATACCACGTTTGGAAAACCTTCAGAGAGAGAGAGAGAAAAAAAAAATAAGCTTTTATCTCATAAATTATTTATATTGTAATTTAAAGGAAAATTATTAAGTCCGAATTCTAGATATCGAAAGAAAACCTAATATAGTAATGGGGGGGGGGGGGCTGTTGTTTCTTTTACAGTAAATTTTCCCAAAAATGCTGGTTCCCTTACCCTTCATCAATTCTTTTTTTCTTCAAATCAAGCACTGCCCATTGTACCTCCGAAAAAATCTGACAAGCAAAAAAAAAAAAAAAGGGAAATGTTTATTTCCCAAACACGAAAATCCTACTTCGTGATGGGGGGGGAGGGGGGGGGGCTAGGTTCGAACTCCAGTACCAAAAATTTTCTGATCATACTAAACAAAATTATTCTCTCAATTTAGTGTAAACTCTACAGTTAATTTGTGCCACCAACTCTCGAACTCGAACAACCACATCACTATGTATTGCTTACGCCTTTGTTTTTTATTTTTCCCGATAATAAGTCCTTAAATATTTCATAATTTATAATTGATCAAAATTCATATGTTTAATTATCCCTACTATATGATTTTTCTTTCATTATTATTTTGATAAACCTTTTACCTCACCTGAGCCGAAGGCTCAAGTGAGCTTTCGTGGTCAAAATTTGTCCATTGTCTCTCGTTTTTGACGTTGTTGTCGCTGTTGTTGTCGTCATCGTTGTCAAATTATCACATTTCCTTCTTCTTCTCAAGACCCACTTGGGAAATTTCAACCAATCTTGCCACGAAGTATCAATGGATATACGGATTCAACTTTGTTCAAATGAATGGCCACGTCCAGTTTGAAGGGGAGATAATTGTGAATTAGTGAAAAATTAATGACATCATTTAAAATCTTCTCAAGAACCACTGGGCCATGAAAGATAAAACTCACTAGGAAGCGTCATCATGTAGTTTAGATTCAATTTTCCTAAAAATTATGACACCCAGGTGTGGGGTGGGGTCACAATGGGGTATCAAAGTTTAACATAGCATACATTGGAAAAAATCTTTAAAAATCTTTTTCTCAAGAACAGCAAAGTCATGATTGGTCATAGTTATATGGAAAGCCATGATTTGTTACACTTATATGGAAGGATCCTCTGGTAGTGAAGATTCATGATTGTTCAAATCATGATCCCCAGGGGTATGGTGAGGTCACAATGGGGTCTCGAAGTTAAACATAGGAATACAAAGCCATGATTGGTCATAGTTATATGGAAGCATTTAAGAGGTTGTTTAGGTTGAAGTTTGTTTAAATCATGATCCCTGGGGGTAGAGTGGAGCCAGAATTGGTGAACAGGATTTTACATAGGAATACTTAGGAATAATAGTTTAAAATTCTTCACAAGAACAAGAAAGTCATGTTTGATTATCAACATAAAAGCATGAAGAAAGGAAAAGTACATTTAAACTTGTTCAAATCATGATGAATTAAGAGAAGGGAGGAGCAATTAGAGTGGATTAGAATAAAGGAATATAAAGCTTAAATCAATAAAAATTTCATCTTTTAAACAATAAAACAATGTCTCATTTACTCAAAGGCATCCGTTGAAAGTATACATTTAGGTTCATTAAATACACAATTACACCCTCTTCCTGAATCTAACTCTATTTTTTTTCAATACTGAATTACGTTTTTGTTTTTACCAAGCCAGTTGCTTTGATGAGCGATGTAGCCCTTGGGCGTTTAGTTTAAGAATGAAACGAAACAAATAAAACAAAAAAAATAGCATTGTAATATACACTTATATTTACTGATTATTAGGTTTGGATATGTTCTCGTCAGTGTAATCAACAACGAAAACAGCGATACTAGCGGATACTACAACAGGCCAAATAATATCAACACCGACTACTCATGAACAAAAATACACAGGTACAAATAATTTTTTTGGCATCTGATTTAAAAAAAATATATGGTTTAGTATTATTGTAACTATCTATAACTCTTTGCAGATAGCAGATGTGGAGAGTTCCTTATTCTTTTCATGCGCAATTATGGGGATGGTTCTGGAAATCTTTCAATCTATATTACAACTGAAAATAAAACCGAGATCAGGATTTCGAGTTCTCCAAACCTGAATGTGAACATCAAAATATCAGTTGACAAGACAATCAATATTACTTCGGATA